>NC_047016.1:11124209-11437179 GCF_902652985.1 Pecten maximus
GGAACGTGAAACATGTCACCAACACAGGGACGGAGGAGCCAGCATCAAAACGAAATGTGAAACATGTCACCAACACAGAAGAACGCGGGCCAGAAGTGAGAACATACCAGAGGCATTATTAAGTTATAGGGGGAATATGGAAAGCTAAGATTCCAAATTAAGTTGTCTTTTACGAATCATGCAATATAGACTGCTAGTACAATACTTACGCCCTTCCTGCAGGGTTAAATGAAATCAGATACCGAAAAGAAATAAATAAATCAATATCGGTACTTAGCAGGCATCAATGCGGTAATTGAGCAACTACCTTAACAAATACTGAGCATGCGCCAACCCAAAAAGAAAAAAAAGGAAAGGAACCAAAACGGACCAAGTGTACAGGAAGGAGAAGGCAATCAAAACGAAATAGACAAAGTAGAGATTGAGTTAGTACCGAAGTAATCGAATAGGCGAGCGAGCTGATGATTACTACGCACAGAATTAACTTTGTACACCGGAAGTATCAGCGTTCCTTTTCCTTTAGCTGAGCATATCACCAAAACATGTTAACACGCGTCTCTCTTCGGTAAGTAAATAAGTTGTTCTTTGTTAATTTTGCGTTTTCACATCATACATGAATAATTCAATTTTGTATGAAACACGCATTTTCATTGGCTGAAATAATTTTGTTATACCTCCATAACAAAATTTTTGACGTTGCGAAATGTAACGTCATTTTGATTGGCTGATGACGTTGCGTAATAATCTATCACAGAAAAGAGTTCGCCAAAGAAAGTGAAATATCTTGGTGTGTATAAGACGAAATTAAATTATAAGAATTAACATTAATTTTTTTTTCTGTTATACAGTCATAACATAAAAAACTGGAGTGTACTCTCTTCATAAACCGCTTCGCGGTTTATTTAGAGTACACTCCAGTTTTTTCTGTTATGACTGTATAACAGAAAAAATAATTGATGTTAATCCTTAATTAATGCAAATAGTTACGATACATTGAAACAATACCGATTGTGACGTCATCACATCAGTAATTCCCACAGAATTATAAAAAGTAGGTTTGTTTTATTTGTGAGGTCCGGCGTGTGGCTGATTGATCGGACGACTGGGGATAGGGAATTGTTCTCCAAGCGCCGCCTAGCGTCACAAATCCCCAATTACTGTCACCTATTCCCCAACTTTACATGAACTCGCTCGGCATCCCCTCTGTTAAACTGTCCTAACGCTGTTAATACCGATTGTCTTGCAGTATTATTAGCTCATAAGTTCTAATATAGAGGATTTGGTTAAAATGACGCATGTTCCGAGTTTTTCAAGGAAATTTATTTTTCCTCGTTGAAATGTTTTAATGCTATTAGGCCTTTATTCTGTTCTAAATCAGTCTTTGAAAACCGGTATAAAGAGGAAACCTCCAAACTAAGAAACACTCTTGGCTTGCTACTGCATCTCAGGTAAGTGAGCTTATATAAGAAATCCAAACACATACCTTTTGTTATCTTTATTTTCTTCTACAGTTTTGAAATGAAGATTATCTATATCGTAAATCGGTCATTCAGTTATGACTGCATGTAGACATGAATGTAAACCTCATTTTTATTTTAGTCCTGAATTATAGTATAAATTAGGATGTTACTAAATGTATGTGTACACCACAGGTACCTTTAAACCGACCTGCTGTATAGATAGATACACATCGTTATGGTTTCTATCCTTGTATACGCTGTATATCATAAAATTATTACACTTTATAGTATTATAAATTCTATTACTGTCTTTTTGATCGGAAACAAATTTCATTATAAAGGATATCTTGTTTTAATTAACATATCTATATACTCATATCTTAAGATTTGTGTCATCGTATCATCATGATTTGAATCAGTTTATATAACGACGACACTACAGCAGCTACAAGCGAGCTATACCTGTAAACACTGTATAAAATAATACACAAACATTGTATACACTAATACACAAACATGTAAACATTGTCTACACTAATACACAAACATGTAAACATTGTATAAAATAATACACAAACATGTAAACATTGTATAAAATAATACACAAACATGTAAACATTGTATACACTAATACACAAACATGTAACCACTGTATACACTAATACACAAACATGTAAACATTGTATACACTAATACACAAACATGTAAACACTGTATACACTAATACACAAACATGTAAACACAGTATACACTAATACACAAACATGTAAACATTGTATACACTAATACATAAACATGTAAACACTGTATACATTAATACACAAACATGTAAACACTGTATACACTAATACCCAAACATGTAAACATTGTATACACTAATACACAAACATGTAAACACTGTATACACTAATACACAAACATGTAAACACTGTATAAAATAATACACAAACATGTAAACACTGTATACACTAATACACAAACATGTAAACTTGTATACACTAATACACACACATGTAAACTTTGTATACACGAATACACAAACATGTTAACTTGTATACACTAATACACAAACCTGTAAACACTGTATACACTAATACACAAACATGTAAACATTGTATACACTAATACACAAACATGTAAACACTGTATACACTAATACACAAACCTGTAAACACTGTATACACTAATACACAAACATGTAACCACTGTATACACTAATACACAAACCTGTAAACATTGTATACACTAATACACAAACCTGTAAACACTGTATACACTAATACACAAACATGTAAACACTGTATACACTAATACACAAACATGTAAACACTGTATACACTAATACACAAACATGTAAACACTGTATACACTAATACACAAACCTGTAAACACTGTATACACTAATATACAAACATGTAAACACTGTATACACTAATACACAAACCTGTAAACACTGTATACACTAATACACAAACCTGTAAACACTGTATACACTAATACACAAACCTGTAAACACTGTATACACTAATACACAAACATGTAAACACTGTATACACTAATACACAAACCTGTAAACACTGTATACACTAATACACAAACCTGTAAACACTGTATACACCAATACACAAACATGTAAACACTGTATACACTAATACACAAACCTGTAAACACTGTATACACTAATACACAAACATGTAAACACTGTATACACTAATACACACACATGTAAACATTGTATACACTAATACACAAACATGTAAACATTGTATACACTAATACACAAACATGTAAACACTGTATACACTAATACACACACATGTAAACATTGTATACACTAATACACAAACATGTAAACATTGTATACACTAATACACAAACATGTAACCACTGTATACACTAATACACAAACCTGTAAACATTGTATACACTAATACACAAACATGTAAACACTGTATACACTAATACACAAACATGTAAACACTGTATACACTAATACACAAACCTGTAAACACTGTATACACTAATACACAAACATGTAAACACTGTATACACTAATACACAAACATGTAAACACTGTATACACTAATACACAAACATGTAAACATTGTATACACTAATACACAAACATGTAAACACTGTATACATTAATACACAAACATATAAACACTGTATACACTAATACACAAACCTGTAAACACTGTATACATTAATACACAAACATATAAACACTGTATACACTAATACACAAACATGTAAACACTCTATATACTAATACCCAAACATGTAAACACTGTACACACTAATACACAAACCTGTAAACATTGTATACACTAATACACAAACATGTAAACATTGTATACACTAATACACAAACATGTAAACACTGTATACACTAATACACAAACCTGTAAACATTGTATACACTAATACACAAACATGTAAACATTGTATACACTAATACACAAACATGTAAACACTGTATACACTAATACACAAACCTGTAAACATTGTATACACTAATACACAAACATGTAAACATTGTATACACTAATACACAAACATGTAAACACTGTATACACTAATACACAAACCTGTAAACACTGTATACACTAATACACAAACCTGTAAACACTGTATACACTAATACACAAACATATAAACATTGTATAAAATAATATACAAACATGTAAACATTGTATACACTAATACACAAACATGTAAACACTGTATACACTAATACACAAACCTGTAAACACTGTATACACTAATACACAAACATGTAAACACTGCATACACTAATACACAAACATGTAAACACTGTATACACTAATACACAAACATGTTAACATTGTATACACTAATACACAAACATGTAAACACTGTATACACTAATACACAAACATGTAAACACTGTATAAATTAATACACAAACATGTTAACATTGTATACACTAATACACAAACCTGTAAACACTGTATACACTAATACCCAAACATGTAAACACTGTATACATTAATACACAAACATATAAACAGTGTATAAGCAAATTAATTTTTTATGGAAGGTTATATTAATTAGCGAAATAAAACACAAGAAAAAAAATGATATAGAAACGTTAGTTATAAGAGAAATATTTATAGGTATTGTTATCAATCCATTGTCATCCCACACATACATCTCTCTAACTACACCCTCTACATAGAATGTATTGATTAAATACAACACAATTATCATTTGAACACAAGATATCTCTAGTCGCAATGTCACCCATATTTTATAACCCTAACTTTTAATACACACCATACCAGATAATAATAAGTGCATAGAGTTATCCATATCAATAAAGATGTCCAAGAATCCTTGTTATCTGGTAAAATAAGTAAGTCACAGTAACCTGGTAACTGTATCTCACACTCACGTTACCTGGTAACTGTATCTAACACTCACGGTGTCTGGTAACTGTATCTAACACGCAAGTTATCTGGTAACTGTATCTAACACTCACGTTATCTGGTAACTGTATCTAATTCTCACGTTACCTGGTAACTGTATCTAACACTCACGGTACCTGGTAAGTGTATCTAACACTCACGGTGTCTGGTAACTGTATCTAACTCTCACGTTACCTGGTAACTGTATCTAACACTCACGGTGTCTGGTAACTGTATCTAACACCCACGGTGTCTGGTAACTGTATCTAACACTCACGGTACCTGGTAACTGTATCTAACACTCACGTTACCTGGTAACTGTATCTAACACTCACGGTGTCTGGTAACTGTATCTAACTCTCACGTTACCTGGTAACTGTATCTAACACTCACGGTGTCTGGTAACTGTATATAACACCCACTGTGTCTGGTAACTGTATCTAACACTCACGTTACCCGGCAACTGTATCTAACACTCACGTTACCCGGCAACTGTATCTAACACTCACGGTGTCTGGTAACTGTATCTAACTCTCACGTTACCTGGTAACTGTATCTAACACTCAAGTTATCTGGTAATTGTATCTAACACTCACGGTGTCTGGTAATTGTATCTAACACTCACGGTGTCTGGTAACTGTATCTAACACTCACGGTGTCTGGTAACTGTATCTAACACTCACGGTGTCTGGTAACTGTATCTAACACTCAAGTTATCTGGTAACTGTATCTAACTCTCACGTTACCTGGTAACTGTATCTAACACTCAAGTTATCTGGTAACTGTATCTAACTCTCACGTTACCTGGTAACTGTATCTAACACTCACGGTGTCTGGTAACTGTATCTAACACTCACGGTACCTGGTAACTGTATCTAACACTGAAGTTACCTGGTAACTGTATCTAACACTCACGGTGTCTGGTAACTGTATCTAACACTCACGGTGTCTGGTAACTGTATCTAACACTCACGGTACCTGGTAACTGTATCTAACACTCACGTTACCTGGTAACTGTATCTAACACTCAAGTTATCTGGTAACTGTATCTAACACTCACAATACCTGGAAACTATATCTAACACTCACGGTACCTGGTAACTGTATCTAACACTCATGGTGTCTGGTAACTGTATCTAACACTCACGGTACCTGGTAACTGTATCTAACACTCACGGTGTCTGGTAACTGTATCTAACACTCAAGTTATCTGGTATCTGTATCTAACACTCACGGTATCTGGTAACTATCTAACACTCACGGTACCTGGTAACTGTATCTAACACTCACGTAACCTGGTAACTGTATCTAACACTCACGTTACCTGGTAACTGTGTCTAACACTCACGGTACCTGGTAACTGTATCTAACACTCACGGTGTCTGGTAACTGTATCTAACTCTCACGGTACCTGGTAAATGTATCTAACACTCACGGTACCTGGTAACTGTATCTAACTCTCACGGTACCTGGTAACTGTATCTAACACTCACGTTACCTGGTAACTGTATCTAACACTCACGTTACCTGGTAACTGTATCTAACACCCACGGTGTCTGGTAACTGTATCTAACACCCACGGTGTCTGGTAACTGTATCTAACACTCACGGTACCTGGTAACTGTATCTAACACTCACAATACCTGGTAACTGTATCTAACACTCACGGTGTCTGGTAACTGTATCTAACACTCACGGTGTCTGGTAACTGTATCTAACACTCACGGTACCTGGTAACTATATCTAACACTCACGTTACCAGGTAACTGTATCTAACACTCACTGTGTCTGGTAACTGTATCTAACACTCACGGTGTCTGGTAACTATATCTAACACTCACCTTACCTGTTAACTGTATCTAACTTTCACATTACCTGGTAACTGTATCTAATACTCACGTTACCTGGTAACTGTATCTAATACTCACGTTACCTGGTAACTGTATCTAACACTCAAGTTATCTGGTAACTGTATATAACACTCACGGTACCTGGTAACTGTATCCAACACTCACGGTACCTGGTAACTGTATCTAACACTCACGTTACCTGGTAATTGTATCTAACTCTCACGTTACCTGGTAACTATATCTAACACTCACGGTACCTGGTAACTATATCTAACTCTCACGGTGTCTGGTAACTGTATCTAACACTCACGTTACCTGGTAACTGTATCTAACACTCATGGTACCTGGTAACTGTATCTAACTCTCGCGTTACCTGGTAACTGTATCTAACACTCACGGTGTCTGGTAACTATATCTAACACTCACGTTACCAGGTAACTGTATCTAACACTCACGGTGTCTGGTAACTGTATCTAACACTCACGGTGTCTGGTAACTATATCTAACACTCACGTTACCTGGTAACTGTATCTAACTCTCACGTTACCTGGTAACTGTATCTAACACTCACGTTACCTGGTAACTGTATCTAACACTCACGGTGTCTGGTAACTGTATCTAACACTCAAGTTATCTGGTATATGTATCTAACACTCACGGTACCTGGTAACTGTATCTAACACTCACGTTACCTGGTAACTGTATCTAACACTCACGTTACCTGGTAACTGTGTCTAACACTCACGGTACCTGGTAACTGTATCTAAGACTCACGGTACCTGGTAACTGTATCTAACACTCACGGTACCTGGTAACTGTATCTAACACTCATGTTACCTGGTAACTGTATCTAACACCCACGGTGTCTGGTAATTGTATCTAACACCCACGGTGTCTGGTAACTGTATCTAACACTCACGTTACCTGGTAACTGTATCTAACACTCACGTTACCTGGTAACTGTATCTAACACTCACGGTGTCTGGTAACTGTATCTAACACTCACGGTGTCTGGTAACTGTATCTAACACTCACGGTACCCGGTAACTGTATCTAACACTCACAATACCTGGTAACTGTATCTAACACTCACGGTGTCTGGTAACTGTATCTAACACTCACGGTACCCGGTAACTGTATCTAACTCTCACGGTACCTGGTAACTGTATCTAACACTCACGGTACCTGGTAACTGTATCTAACACTCACGTTACCTGGTATCTGTATCTAACACTCACAATACCTGGTAACTGTATCTAACACTCACGGTGTCTGGTAACTGTATCTAACACTCACGTTACCTGGTAACTGTATCTAACACTCACAATACCTGGTAACTGTATCTAACACTCACAGTACCTGGTAACTGTATCTAACACTCACGGTGTCTGGTAACTGTATCTAACACTCACGGTGTCTGGTAACTGTATCTAACACTCACAATACCTGGTAACTGTATCTAACACTCACGGTGTCTGATAACTGTATCTAACACTCACGTTACCTGGTAACTGTATCTAACACTCACGGTACCTGGTAACTGTATCTAACACTCACGTTACCTGGTAACTGTATCTTACACTCACGTTACCTGGTAACTGTGTCTAACACTCACGGTACCTGGTAACTGTATCTAAGACTCACGGTACCTGGTAACTGTATCTAACACTCACGGTACCAGGTAACTGTATCTAACACTCACGTTACCTGATAACTGTATCTAACACCCACGGTGTCTGGTAATTGTATCTAACACCCACGGTGTCTGGTAACTGTATCTAACACTCACGTTACCTGGTAACTGTATCTAACACCCACGGTGTCTGGTAACTGTATCTAACACCCACGTTGTCCGGTAACTGTATCTAACACCCACGGTGTCTGGTAACTGTATCTAACACTCACGTTACCTGGTAACTGTATCTAACACTCACAATACCTGGTAACTGTATCTAACACTCACGGTGTCTGGTAACTGTATCTAACACTCACGGTGTCTGGTAACTGTATCTAACACTCACGGTACCCGGTAACTGTATCTAACACTCACAATACCTGGTAACTGTATCTAACACTCACGGTGTCTGGTAACTGTATCTAACACTCACGGTACCCGGTAACTGTATCTAACTCTCACGGTACCTGGTAACTGTATCTAACACTCACGGTACCTGGTAACTGTATCTAACACTCACGTTACCTGGTATCTGTATCTAACACTCACAATACCTGGTAACTGTATCTAACACTCACGGTGTCTGGTAACTGTATCTAACACTCACGTTACCTGGTAACTGTATCTAACACTCACAATACCTGGTAACTGTATCTAACACTCACAGTACCTGGTAACTGTATCTAACACTCACGGTGTCTGGTAACTGTATCTAACACTCACGGTGTCTGGTAACTGTATCTAACACTCACAATACCTGGTAACTGTATCTAACACTCACGGTGTCTGATAACTGTATCTAACACTCACGTTACCTGGTAACTGTATCTAACACTCACGGTACCTGGTAACTGTATCTAACACTCACGTTACCTGGTAACTGTATCTTACACTCACGTTACCTGGTAACTGTGTCTAACACTCACGGTACCTGGTAACTGTATCTAAGACTCACGGTACCTGGTAACTGTATCTAACACTCACGGTACCAGGTAACTGTATCTAACACTCACGTTACCTGGTAACTGTATCTAACACCCACGGTGTCTGGTAATTGTATCTAACACCCACGGTGTCTGGTAACTGTATCTAACACTCACGTTACCTGGTAACTGTATCTAACACCCACGGTGTCTGGTAACTGTATCTAACACCCACGTTGTCCGGTAACTGTATCTAACACCCACGGTGTCTGGTAACTGTATCTAACACTCACGTTACCTGGTAACTGTATCTAACACTCACAATACCTGGTAACTGTATCTAACACTCACGGTGTCTGGTAACTGTATCTAACACTCACGGTGTCTGGTAACTGTATCTAACACTCACGGTACCCGGTAACTGTATCTAACACTCACAATACCTGGTAACTGTATCTAACACTCACGGTGTCTGGTAACTGTATCTAACACTCACGGTACCCGGTAACTGTATCTAACTCTCACGGTACCTGGTAACTGTATCTAACACTCACGGTACCTGGTAACTGTATCTAACACTCACGTTACCTGGTATCTGTATCTAACACTCACAATACCTGGTAACTGTATCTAACACTCACGGTGTCTGGTAACTGTATCTAACACTCACGTTACCTGGTAACTGTATCTAACACTCACAATACCTGGTAACTGTATCTAACACTCACAGTACCTGGTAACTGTATCTAACACTCACGGTGTCTGGTAACTGTATCTAACACTCACGGTGTCTGGTAACTGTATCTAACACTCACAATACCTGGTAACTGTATCTAACACTCACGGTGTCTGATAACTGTATCTAACACTCACGTTACCTGGTAACTGTATCTAACACTCACGGTACCTGGTAACTGTATCTAACACTCACGTTACCTGGTAACTGTATCTTACACTCACGTTACCTGGTAACTGTGTCTAACACTCACGGTACCTGGTAACTGTATCTAAGACTCACGGTACCTGGTAACTGTATCTAACACTCACGGTACCAGGTAACTGTATCTAACACTCACGTTACCTGGTAACTGTATCTAACACCCACGGTGTCTGGTAATTGTATCTAACACCCACGGTGTCTGGTAACTGTATCTAACACTCACGTTACCTGGTAACTGTATCTAACACCCACGGTGTCTGGTAACTGTATCTAACACCCACGGTGTCCGGTAACTGTATCTAACACCCACGGTGTCTGGTAACTGTATCTAACACCCACGGTGTCCGGTAACTGTATCTAACACCCACGGTGTCTGGTAACTGTATCTAACACTCACGGTGTCTGGTAATTGTATCTAACACTCACAATACCTGGTAACTGTATCTAACCCCCCCCCCCCCCCCCCCCCCCCCCCCCCCCCCCCCCCCCCCCCTCGCCCATCCCTCGGGCTTCCTTCCGTGCTAGGAAAGGGGATTCATCTGTAGTCTTTATTTTAAAAAGTTGCTTTACAATTGTTTGATAAAGAAAATTTCTGTAGACCACAACATTAAACGGTTACATATCAGACACGTATCTGTATTATTACGACGAGGACACTGTCGATTTCATACAGTTTGTCTTATTCTCTAGACTTTGCAAATGCATCATATTTTATTATTGAATGGATGACATTTGATACCAGTATTTATACAAGGATACATGAGGATACAATTAGTATAATTGATGTTTAGCATGTGCAATAAAGGATTTATAAAATGCAAGATTTATGTGTAAACTAATACCAGAACAATAGCTAATGATGTTTGATAACATTGGCCATTACATTATTTTACTCTGATAAGACCGAGCAAGAAACATGAAATTACAGAGTTTAACGTACACAACATCATTGCGTCCATAATATCTCAATGTTAAATGTTATATATTGTTCATTTGTATTGCCGGCGTTCAACAGAAATCGAGACAAATCTGATCAATATATCAGAGAAGTAGTCGTGGCAATATATAAGCTTTGCGAAAAACATGTCGTTACATTCTGCTTATATGTGATTAAAATGTCTGTTCCATTGTTACATGTGTTTCATTTATACCTATATAAATGAATTGTGTCCACATATATATACATCAAAGCATTTGTTAATCTTTTGTTGTTGCTGATGGTAATGTTAATATGCGGGAATGTCCTGAAGCGTAGAATGGCGTATAGAAAGTATGAGGTCAATACCCGAAAGTCTAGGTTGTTCTCCTCATAACCAAATATCGAGCAGACGTTTAATTCTATTTTGAAATAAGCTCAACTTGCTAATACATATTATCTGAAGTATGTGACTAAATTATTGCTGTGAGAGGACATCAATAAAGCGAGTTTTAAAAACATTTCATAAAATGGTACATTGTAAATCAAGAACTCTTCCGATTATATGCAATTTACAACCAATGTTTATTCTAGTCTTGAATTAATTGATTAATTTATCGAGTATACATGTACTTAATAACATGTTTACGTGGAAGGGCACTTGTTGATTTTAAATTAATCTTACATGACGGGGTTATTAAATAAGGCGGGTAACTCTCAGCTTGTACGGGGTTAATAAATGAGGCGGGTAGGTCTGAGCTTGTACGGAGTTATTAAATGAGGCGGGTAGGTCTAGTAGCTTGTACGGGTTTATTAAATGAGGAGGGTATGTCTCAGCTTGTACGGGGTTATTAAATGAAGCGGGTAGGTCTAACTTATACGGGGTTATTAAATGAGGCGGGTAGGTCTAGCTTGTATGGGGTTATTAAATGAGGCGGGTAGGTCTAACTTGTACGGGGTTATTAAATGAGGTGGGTAGGTCTAACTGATACGGGGTTATTAAATGAGGCGGGTAGGTCTAACTTGTATGGGGTTATTAAATGAGGCGGGTAGGTCTAACTTGTATGGGGTTATTAAATGAGGCGGGTAGGGTCTCAACTTGTATGGGGTTATTAAATGAGGCGGGTATGTCTCAACATGTACGGGGTTATTAAATGAGGCGGGTAGGTCTAACTTGTACGGGGTTATTAAATGAGGCGGGTAGGTCTCAGCTTGTACGGGATTATTAAATGAGATGGGTAGGTCTCAGCTTGTACGGGTTTATTAAATGAGGCGGTTAGGTCTAGCTTGTACGGGGTTATTAAATGAGGTGGGTAGGTTTAACTTGTACGGGGTTATTAAATGAGGCGGGTAGGTCTAACTTGTACGGGGTTATTAAATGAGGCGGTTAGGTCTAGCTTGTACGGGGTTATTAAATGAGGCGGGTAGCATCATTACATAGTTCAATATCTAGCACTATTCAACCGTGTAAATTATGATGTTGATTCAGCACGCGATAATATTCCATAGAAGAAAATAAAGCATTTAATTGCATTTTTGCCAGTGAAATATAGAAATTCATCAAAGTAATAAAATTCATATTTTCACTGCAGCGATGAGCAGTGAAAATTTAAGATTTTGCTGTGAAAATATAAGTTTTGCAGTGAAAATATAAGTTGTTCGTTTTTGACCAATCAGAGAAAACCTTATTGAAACTTGCCGATATTCCAATCGAAGCGAAGACAGATAAATTGGTTATTTTGCTGTATTTCTGAAATGATCAGACTAGCTTTTGACAAAATACTCACTTGACGTTAGCTATTCATGCACAGATTATACGCTTAAATTGCGTTGATCAGTTCTTTCAAAATGGCGCCGTCAAGTTGACGTGGAGTAACGTCACAAAGAGATGACGTCATGAAGTATGTCATTGATTCCCACACTTTATGACACTATTAATTTTACAATATTTTTTTTTTTCAAGTATATGAAATGCAATAAAAAGAAAATCGAAGGTTTTTCCGTTTAATATAACATATATTTCACTCGTTTGACAAAATATTTCGATATTTTGCACCCGTGGAAATATCGATATTCTGTCATACTCGTGAAATATATGTTATATCAAACAGGAAACCATTCAATATCCTCTATATACTCTTGTCATTGAAAAGATGACTTCTGAATTCCCGACTTGAGAGAGGATATACCACATGGTATTCCCAGGAATGGAAACACTCCTAAATACAAAGTATATGAATTAAAATAGCATACAATAGTTATATGGAAAGAAATAATAAAAAAAATATCCTGAAGATAGGCTGCACATTGAGTAGATAATGAAGGGAATCAAACGCTGGCCGGTGCTGTCCATCTCTTTCGCGTATCTCCCTAACGAAATATAAACGTCTCCTCAAGATCAGCATTATAGGGTGGTATAGGAATTGTCTAGATTTCATCAATTCTCCCATCCCTAATAATGACAAATAAGGTCGTCCTGTAATGGCTGTGGGTCGGGTCACTATATGACAGGGGAGGGGAAGGGTCCACAGGTCCTACGCACACCTCGTTTACCGGGACACTCTATAAAGACCGCGATATAATGAATGTAATGAAATAAGCTCGCAATGGAAGCAATTATCGGGACGGCCGAGCACATTAATCATAAATGTTCATTTGAATTTTCTTGATATGTTACATGTCAAAAAGAATTGAAAAATAGCATCGACAAGCACGCGGAACATTGCGACTCGGACAGGAAGATTCGGATCTGGAGATAGAAGTCTGGAGAACACTCCGTACCACTGAGAGGCTGGTCCGCCCAAACCTAGTTACTGTACTCCGCTATCGGCCTACACATCGCCAGTCCTACCCTAAAGTCTTCTCCCATTTTCCTATTCTGTGTCGCAAAATGTATTCATCAATTTGCGCAATACGGATCTTGTCCGATTTATTTTCCACGTCGATAGATTTATACAACTTTTAGAAGTCCTACATATGAGTTTAATTTTACGAAAATTCAGAGATAACTTAAAAGCATCTAGCTGATGGATCATTATGAAGAATTCTGAAATACGTCGTTTTCTGAGTCAGCAATTTTGAATAACCAAGCAAACCTTAGTGTTGTTTTTTTTAATTGTACCAGTACTATTCTTACAATACTGTATTTATCAGACTATTGTAAAATCCTATAATATCAATTGATTTATTTCACATGAAATATTGATTTAAAAAAAGCTTATATTAAATATAACGTGAACAGCCTACTTAAAAAGTCATATACGGATATGTAGCTACGACTGACCATCTCGACTATAGTTACATTAATTTTGTCGACCTACCTTGATAGTGTTAACAACCTCGTATATCGTTACATTGTCGACCTACCTTGATAGTGTTAACACATCTCGTCTATCATTACATTGTCGACCTACCTTGATAGTGTTAACACATCTCGTCTATCATTACATTGTCGACCTACCTTGATAGTGTTAATACATCTCGTCTATCATTACATTGTCGACCTACCTTGATAGTGTTAACACATCTCGTCTATCATTACATTGTCGACCTACCTTGATAGTGTTAACACATCTCGTCTATCATTACATTGTCGACCTACCTTGACAGTGTAAACACATCTCGTCTATCGTCACATTGTCGACCTACCTTGACAGTGTTAACACATCTCGTCTATCATTACATTGTCGACCTACCTTGATAGTGTTAACACATCTCGTCTATCATTACATTGTCGACCTACCTTGATAGTGTTAACACATCTCGTCTATCATTACATTGTCGACCTACCTTGACAGTGTAAACACATCTCGTCTATCGTCACATTGTCGACCTACCTTGACAGTGTTAACACATCTCGTCTATCATTACATTGTCGACCTACCTTGATAGTGTTAACATATCTCGTCTATCGTTACATTGTCGACCTACCTTGATAGTGTTAACACATCTCCTCTATCGTTACATTGTCGACCTACCTTGATAGTGTTAACACATCTCGTCTATCATTACATTGTCGACCTACCTTGATAGTGTTAACACATCTCGTCTATCGTTACATTGTCGACCTACCTTGATAGTGTAACACATCTCGTCTATCATTACATTGTCGACCTACCTTGATAGTGTTAACACATCTCGTCTATCATTACATTGTCGACCTACCTTGATAGTGTTAACACATCTCGTCTATCGTTACATTGTCGACCTACCTTGATAGTGTTAACACATCTCGTCTATCATTACATTGTCGACCTTCCTTGATAGTGTTAACACATCTCGTCTATCGTTACATTGTCGACCTACCTTGATAGTGTTAACACATCTCGTCTATCGTTACATTGTCGACCTACCTTGATAGTGTTAACACATCTCGTCTATCGTTACATGGTCGACCTACCTTGATAGTGTTAACACATCTCGTCTATCGTTACATGGTCGACCTACCTTGATAGTGTTAACACATCTCGTCTATCATTACATTGTCGACCTACCTTGATAGTGTTAACACATCTCGTCTATCGTTACATTGTCGACCTACCTTGATAGTGTTAACACATCTCGTCTATCATTACATTGTCGACCTACCTTGATAGTGTTAATACATCTCGTCTATCATTACATTGTCGACCTACCTTGATAGTGTTAACACATCTCGTCTATCATTACATTGTCGACCTACCTTGATAGTGTTAATACATCTCGTCTATCATTACATTGTCGACCTACCTTGATAGTGTCAACACATCTCATCTATCATTACATTGTCGACCTACCTTGACAGTGTTAACACATCTCGTCTGTCATTACATTGTCGACCTACCTTGATAGTGTTAACACATCTCGTCTATCATTACATTGTCGACCTACCTTGACAGTGTTAACAACCTCGTCTATCATTACATTGTCGACCTACCTTGATAGTGTTAACACATCTCGTCTATCATTACATTGTCGACCTACCTTGATAGTGTTAACACATCTCGTCTATCATTACATTGTCGACCTACCTTGATAGTGTTAACACATCTCGTCTATCGTTACATTGTCGACCTACCTTGATAGTGTTAACACATCTCGTCTATCGTTACATTGTCGACCTACCTTGATAGTGTTAACACATCTCGTCTATCGTTACATTGTCGACCTACCTTGATAGTGTTAACACATCTCATCTATCATTACATTGTCGACCTACCTTGATAGTGTTAACACATCTCGTCTATTATTACATTGTCGACCTACCTTGATAGTGTTAACACATCTCGTCTATCATTACATTGTCGACCTACCTTGACAGTGTTAACACATCTCGTCTATCATTACATTGTCGACCTACCTTGATAGTGTTAACACATCTCGTCTATCGTTACATTGTCGACCTACCTTGATAGTGTTAACACATCTCGTCTATCGTTACATTGTCGACCTACCTTGATAGTGTTAACACATCTCGTCTATCGTTACATTGTCGACCTACCTTGATAGTGTTAACACATCTCGTCTATCATTACATTGTCGACCTACCTTGATAGTGTTAATACATCTCGTCTATCATTACATTGTCGACCTACCTTGATAGTGTTAACACATCTCGTCTATCATTACATTGTCGACCTACCTTGATAGTGTTAACACATCTCGTCTATCATTACATTGTCGACCTACCTTGATAGTGTTAACACATCTCGTCTATCATTACATTGTCGACCTACCTTGATAGTGTTAACACATCTCGTCTATCATTACATTGTCGACCTACCTTGACAGTGTTAACACATCTCGTCTATCATTACATTGTCGACCTACCTTGATAGTGTTAACACATCTCGTCTATCATTACATTGTCGACCTACCTTGATAGTGTTAACACATCTCGTCTATCATTACATTGTCGACCTACCTTGATAGTGTTAACACATCTCATCTATCATTACATTGTCGACCTACCTTGACAGTGTTAACACATCTCGTCTGTCATTACATTGTCGACCTACCTTGATAGTGTTAACACATCTCGTCTATCATTACATTGTCGACCTGCCTTGACAGTGTTAACAACCTCGTCTATCATTACATTGTCGACCCTACCTTGATAGTGTTAACACATCTCGTCTATCATTACATTGTCGACCTACCTTGATAGTGTTAACACATCTCGTCTATCGTTACACTGTCGACCTACCTTGATAGTGTTAACACATCTCGTCTATCATTACATTGTCGACCTACCTTGATAGTGTTAACACATCTCGTCTATCATTACATTGTCGACCTACCTTGATAGTGTTAACACATCTCGTCTATCGTTACATTGTCGACCTACCTTGATAGTGTTAACACATCTCGTCTATCGTTACACTTGTCGACCTACCTTGATAGTGTTAACACATCTCGTCTATCGTTACATTGTCGACCTACCTTGATAGTGTTAACACATCTCGTCTATCGTTACATTGTCGACCTACCTTGACAGTGTTAACACATCTCGTCTGTCATTACATTGTCGACCTACCTTGACAGTGTTAACACATCTCGTCTATCATTACATTGTCGACCTACCTTGACAGTGTTAACACATCTAGTCTATCGTTACATTGTCGACCTACCTTGATAGTGTTAACACATCTCGTCTATCGTTACATTGTCGACCTACCTTGACAGTGTTAACACATCTCGTCTATTATTACATTGTCGACCTACCTTGACAGTGTTAACACATCTCGTCTATCATTACATTGTCGACCTACCTTGACAGTGTTAACACATCTCGTCTGTCATTACATTGTCGACCCTACCTTGATAGTGTTAACACATCTCGTCTATCATTACATTGTCGACCTTCCTTGATAGTGTTAACACATCTCGTCTATCATTACATTGTCGACCTACCTTGATAGTGTTAACACATCTCGTCTGTCATTACATTGTCGACCTACCTTGATAGTGTTAACACATCTCGTCTATCGTTACATTGTCGACCTACCTTGACTAGTGTTAACACATCTCGTCTATCGTTACATTGTCGACCTACCTTGATAGTGTTAACACATCTCGTCTATCGTTACATTGTCGACCTACCTTGATAGTGTTAACACATCTCGTCTATCGTTACATTGTCGACCTACCTTGATAGTGTTAACACATCTCGTCTATCGTTACATTGTCGACCTACCTTGATAGTGTTAACACATCTCGTCTATCGTTACATTGTCGACCTACCTTGATAGTGTTAACACATCTCGTCTATCGTTACATTGTCGACCTACCTTGATAGTGTTAACACATCTCGTCTATCGTTACATTGTCGACCTACCTTGATAGTGTTAACACATCTCGTCTATCGTTACATTGTCGACCTACCTTGATAGTGTTAACACATCTCGTCTATCGTTACATTGTCGACCTACCTTGATAGTGTTAACACATCTCGTCTATCGTTACATTGTCGACCTACCTTGATAGTGTTAACACATCTCGTCTATCGTTACATTGTCGACCTACCTTGATAGTGTTAACACATCTCGTCTATCATTACATTGTCGACCTACCTTGATAGTGTTAACACATCTCGTCTATCATTACATTGTCGACCTACCTTGATAGTGTTAACACATCTCGTCTATAGTTACATTGTCGACCTACCTTGATAGTGTTAACACATCTCGTCTATCATTACATTGTCGACCTACCTTGATAGTGTTAACACATCTCGTCTATCATTACATTGTCGACCTACCTTGATAGTGTTAACACATCTCGTCTATCGTTACATTGTCGACCTACCTTGACAGTGTTAACACATCTCGTCTATCGTTACATTGTCGACCTACCTTGATAGTGTTAACACATCTCGTCTATCGTTACATTGTCGACCTACCTTGATAGTGTTAACACATCTCGTCTATCGTTACATTGTCGACCTACCTTGATAGTGTTAACACATCTCGTCTATCGTTACATTGTCGACCTACCTTGATAGTGTAAACACATCTCGTCTATCATTACATTGTCGACCTACCTTGATAGTGTTAACACATCTCGTCTATCGTTACATTGTCGACCTACCTTGATAGTGTTAACACATCTCGTCTATCATTACATTGTCGACCTACCTTGATAGTGTTAACACATCTCGTCTATCATTACATTGTCGACCTACCTTGATAGTGTTAACACATCTCGTCTATCGTTACATTGTCGACCTACCTTGATAGTGTTAACACATCTCGTCTATCGTTACATTGTCGACCTACCTTGATAGTGTAACACATCTCCGTCTATCATTACATTGTCGACCTACCTTGATAGTGTTAACACATCTCGTCTATCATTACATTGTCGACCTACCTTGATAGTGTTAACACATCTCGTCTATCGTTACATTGTCGACCTACCTTGATAGTGTTAACACATCTCGTCTATCGTTACATTGTCGACCTACCTTGATAGTGTTAACACATCTCGTCTATCATTACATTGTCGACCTACCTTGATAGTGTTAACACATCTCGTCTATCATTACATTGTCGACCTACCTTGATAGTGTTAACACATCTCGTCTATCATTACATTGTCGACCTACCTTGACAGTGTTAACACATCTCGTCTATCGTTACATTGTCGACCTACCTTGATAGTGTTAACACATCTCGTCTATCATTACATTGTCGACCTACCTTGATAGTGTTAACACATCTCGTCTATCATTACATTGTCGACCTACCTTGATAGTGTTAACACATCTCGTCTATAGTTACATTGTCGACCTACCTTGATAGTGTTAACACATCTCGTCTATCGTTACATTGTCGACCTACCTTGATAGTGTTAACACATCTCGTCTATCGTTACATTGTCGACCTACCTTGATAGTGTTAACACATCTCGTCTATCATTACATTCCATTGTCATTCAATTTTAATACGCCATCGTTCTGTTGATATAAGAGCTTTCTTTCCCAAGAAAGTCGAGCTACACCGAACAAATTTCGTTAAATACACGACAAAGGATGTTGTCGTGACAATGGTTTAATTTCTGATCGACATCTTTGTTGAGTTTTGTGACCAGATCTTCCAACAGACTAATTTACGTTATAAATCATGGAAACAAACTGTGTCCCATGTCGACCGGATACACCGCATAGAAATAGAAATCGAAGGGACTGGCAGCTCTTATCTCGATCTTTATCTACAAATTAACCAGCATGGGCAGTTTACATCTATATATGAAGGGTAATGATTCAATTTACCAATTCTCAATTTTCCATTTCTAGATAGTAACGTTTAATGGAAACATCGAGAAACGTTATCTTCAACATCATGATTTCATTGATTTATTTTATATATTCCTTATGCGATATGAACTTAGAGGTGTTTTATGCTTATTGATATGCCTGATGGTTTAGGACGTGACAGTACCGGGATGTTACCTTGATTTGTATGGTGAGTGTCGTCGTGACCTAGATCTGTATGGCGGGTGTCGTCGTGACCTAGATTTGTATGGCGGGTGTCGTTGTGACCTAGATTTGTATGCCTAGTGTCGTCGTGACGTTGATTTGTATGGATGGTGTCGTCGTGACCTAGATTTGTATGGCGGGTGTCGTCGTGACCTAGATTTGTATGGTGGGTGTCGTCGTGACGTTGATTTGTATGGATGGTGTCGTCGTGACGTAGATTTGTATGGCGGGTGTCGTCGTGACCTAGATTTGTATGGGGGATGTCGTCGTGACCTATATTTGTATGGCGAGTGTCCACGTGACATAGATTTGTTTGGCGGGTGTCCACGTGACCTAGATTTGTATGGCGGGTGTCCACGTGACATAGATTTGTTTGGCGGGTGTCCACGTGACCTAGATTTGTATGGCGGGTGTCCACGTGACATAGATTTGTTTGGCGGGTGTCCACGTGACATAGATTTGTTTGGCGGGTGTCCACGTGACCTAGATTTGTATGGAGGGTGTCGTCATTGAAGCAGAAGACACAAACCCTGCATGAACACATGCTCTCACTCTCCTTGCACCTTTTCAATGGTCTCAAATCTATGTTTATTCGTAATTTGCCATCGTTTTTGAGATAGAATAACGATTGTATTTGCATGCCGGTATACTCCTGTTGGAATTCATAATTCCCTCTCTCCATTACTAATGATACCTTCTATGTATTCCCTCCATTACTAATGGCACCTTCTATTTATTCCCTCCATTACTAATGGTACCTCCTATGTATCCCCTCTATTACTAATGGCACCTTCTATTTATTCCCTCTATTACTAATGGTACCTCCTATGCATCCCCTCCATTACTAATGGTACCTTCTATGTATCCCCTCCATTACTAATGGTACCTCCTATGTATCCCCTCCATTACTAATGGTACCTTCTATGTATCCACCCATTACTAATGGTATCTTCTATGTATCCCCTCTATTACTAATGGTACCTCCTATGTATCCCCTCCATTACTAATGGTACCTGCGATGTATCCCCTCCATTACTAATGGTACCTCCTATGTATCCCCTCCATTACTAATGGTATCTTCTATGTATCCACCCATTACTAATGGTATCTTCTATGTATCCCCTCTATTACTAATGGTACCTCCTATGTATCCACTCCATTACTAATGGTACCTCCGATGTATCCCCTCCATTACTAATGGTACCTCCTATGTATCCCCTCCATTACTAATGGTATCTTCTATGTATCCCCTCCACTATTAATGGTACCTCCTTTGTATCCCCTCTATTACTAATGGTACCTCCTATGTATCCCCTCCATTACTAATGGTATCTTCTATGTATCCCCTCCATTACTAATGGTACCTCCTATGTATCCCCTCCATTACTAATGGTACCTCCTATGTATCCCCTCCATTACTAATGGTACCTTCTATGTATCCCCTCCATTACTAATGATACCTCCTATGTATCCCCTCCATTACTAATGGTACCTCCTATGTATCCCCTCTATTACTAATGGTACCTCCTATGTATCCCCTCCATTACTAATGGCACCTTCTATGTATCCCCTCCATTACTAATGGTACCTCCGATGTATCCCCTCCATTACTAATGGTATCTCCTATGTATCCCCTCCATTACTAATGGTACCTTCTATGTATCCCCTCCATTACTAATGGTACCTCCTATGTATCCCCTCCATTACTAATGGTACCTTCTATGTATCCCCTCTATTACTAATGGTACCTTCTATGTATCCCCTCCATTACTAATGGTACCTCCTTTGTATCCCCTCCATTACTAATGGTACCTCCTATGTATCCCCTCCATTACTAATGGTACCTTCTATGTATCCACCCATTACTAATGGCACCTTCTATTTATTCCCTCTATTACTAATGGTACCTCCTATGTATCCCCTCCATTACTAATGGTACCTCCTATGTATCCCCTCTATTACTAATGGTACCTCCTATGTATCCCCTCCATTACTAATGGTATCTTCTATGTATCCCCTCCATTACTAATGGTACCTCCTATGTATCCCCCCATTACTAATGGTATCTCCTATGTATCCCCTCTATTACTAATGGTACCTCCTTTGTATCCCCTCCATTACTAATGATACCTTCTATGTATCCCCTCCATTACTAATGGCACCTTCTATTTATTCCCTCTATTACTAATGGCACCTTCTATGTATCCCCTCCATTACTAATGGCACCTTCTATTTATTCCCTCCATTACTAATGGTACCTTCTATGTATCCCCTCCATTACTAATGGTACCTCCTATGCATCCCCTCCGTTACTAATGGTATCTCCTATGCATCCCCTCCGTTACTAATGGTACCTCCTATGTATCCCCTCCATTACTAATGGTACCTCCTTTGTATCCCCTCCATTACTAATGATACCTTCTATGTATCCCCTCCATTACTAATGGCACCTTCTATTTTATTCCCTCTATTACTAATGGCACCTTCTATGGTTCCCCTCCACTATTAATGGTACCTCCGATGTTTCCCCTCCATTATTAATGGTACCTCCTATACAAAAAAACCACTCCATTACTAATGGTACCATCTATGGTTCCCCTCCATTATTAATTGTAACATCCTTTAAAATGTAGTCTACACGGACACATTACTGACGGCGATATTTTGTAGAGGATTTGCCGTTGGAACGTTTCAAAAGATGCAGATATTTAATACAGGTATACATTTTCTTCAATGTTCAAAATTTGGCTTCCGGGAAATTCACAAACCCAGCATTATCATTATTTATTTATCTACTTTTCATTTATTTATTTATGAGAGACATTTTCTATAACGACACATGGAATATTACCCGCACGGAAATTATGTATTAAAGCATGAGGCGTCGCTTCTCCATTCTCTATGGCACTTATTTATCATTTAACACTGAACCAGTAATCATACATGTACCGTATAGTTAACGATTGTTACCCTATAATATATATAACGTGTACCGTATTGTTAACAATTGTTACCCTGTAATATATCTAACGTGTACCGTAATGTTAACGATTGTTACCCTGTAATATATCTAACGTGTACCGTATTGTTAACGATCCGTATAGTTAACGATTGTTACCCTATAATATATATAACGTGTACCGTATTGTTAACGATTGTTACCCTGTAATATATCTAACGTGTACCGTAATGTTAACGATTGTTACCCTGTAATATATCTAACGTGTACCGTATTGTTAACGATTGTTACCCTGTAATATATCTAACGTGTACCGTATTGTTAACGATTGTTACCTTGTAATATATATAACGTGTACCGTATTGTTAACGATTGTTACCGTGTAATATATGTAACGTGTACCGTAATGTTAACGATAGTTACCCTGTAATATATCTAACGTGTACCGTATTGTTAACGATTGTTACCCTGTAATATATGTAACGTGTACCGTATTGTTAACGATTGTTACCCTGTAATATATATAACGTGTACCGTATTGTTAACGATTGTTACCCTGTAATATATGTAACGTGTACCATATTGTTAACGATTGTTACCCTATAATATATATAACGTGTACCGTAGTGTTAACGATTGTTACCCTGTAATATATCTAACGTGTACCGTATTGTTAACGATTGTTAACCTGTAATATATATAACGTGTATCGTATTATTAACGATTGTTACCCTGTAATATATGTAACGTGTACCATATTGTTAACGATTGTTACCCTGTAATATATATAACGTGTACCATATTGTTAACGACTGTTACCCTGTAATGTATCTAACGTGTACCGTATTGTTAACGATTGTTACCCTGTAATATATCTAACGTGTACCGTAATGTTAACGATTGTTACCCTGTAATATATCTAACGTGTACCGTATTGTTAACGATTGTTACCGTGTAATATATATAACGTGTACCGTATTGTTAACGATTGTTACACTGTAATACATCTAACGTGTACCGTATAGCTAACGATTGTTACCGTGTAATATATATAACGTGTATCGTATTGTTAACGATTGTTACCCTGTAATATATATAACGTGTACCGTATAGTTAACGATTGTTACCTTGTAATATATATAACGTGTACCGTAATGTTAACGATTGTTACCCTGTAATATATATAACGTGTACCGTATTGTTAACGATTGTTACCCTGTAATATATATAACGCGTACCGTATTGTTAACGATTGCTACCCTGTAATATATATAACGTATACCGTATTGTTAACGATTGTTACCCTGTAATATATATAACGTGTACCGTATTGTTAACGATTGTTACCATGTGATATATCTAACGTGTACCGAATTGTTAACGATTGTTACCCTGTAATATATATAACGTGTACCGTATTGTTAACGATTGTTACCCTGTAATATATATAACGTGTACCGTATTGTTAACGATTGTAACCCTGTAATATATCTAACGTGTACCGTATTGTTAACGATTGTTACCCTGTAATATATATATAACGTGTATCGTATTGTTAACGATTGTTACCCTGTAATATATCTAACGTGTACCGTATTGTTAACGATTGTTACCCTGTAATATATATAACGTGTACCGTATAGTTAACGATTGTTACCCTATAATATATATAACGTGTACCGTATTGTTAACGATTGTTACCCTGTAATATATCTAACGTGTACCGTAATGTTAACGATTGTTACCCTGTAATATATCTAACGTGTACCGTATTGTTAACGATTGTTACCCTGTAATATATCTAACGTGTACCGTATTGTTAACGATTGTTACCTTGTAATATATATAACGTGTACCGTATTGTTAACGATTGTTACCGTGTAATATATGTAACGTGTACCGTAATGTTAACGATAGTTACCCTGTAATATATCTAACGTGTACCGTATTGTTAACGATTGTTACCCTGTAATATATGTAACGTGTACCGTATTGTTAACGATTGTTACCTTGTAATATATCTAATGTGTACCGTATTGTTAACCATTGTTACCCTGTAATATATATAACGTGTACCATATTGTTAACGATTGTTACCCTGTAATATATATAACGTGTACCGTATTGTTAACGATTGTTACCCTGTAATATATGTAACGTGTACCATATTGTTAACGATTGTTACCCTGTAATATATATAACGTGTACGTAGTGTTAACGATTGTTACCCTGTAATATATCTAACGTGTACCGTATTGTTAACGATTGTTAACCTGTAATATATATAACGTGTATCGTATTGTTAACGATTGTTACCCTGTAATATATATAACGTGTACCATATTGTTAACGACTGTTACCCTGTAATGTATCTAACGTGTACCGTATTGTTAACGATTGTTACCCTGTAATATATCTAACGTGTACCGTAATGTTAACGATTGTTACCCTGTAATATATCTAACGTGTACCGTATTGTTAACGATTGTTACCGTGTAATATATATAACGTGTACCGTATTGTTAACGATTGTTACACTGTAATACATCTAACGTGTACCGTATAGCTAACGATTGTTACCGTGTAATATATATAACGTGTATCGTATTGTTAACGATTGTTACCCTGTAATATATATAACGTGTACCGTATAGTTAACGATTGTTGCCTTGTAATATATATAACGTGTACCGTATTGTTAACGATTGTTACCCTGTAATACATCTAACGTGTACCGTATAGTTAACGATTGTTACCGTGTAATATATATAACGTGTATCGTATTGTTAACGATTGTTACCCTGTAATACATCTAACGTGTACCGTATAGTTAACGATTGTTACCCTGTAATATATATAACGTGTACCGTATTGTTAACGATTGTTACCCTGTAATATATATAACGTGTATCGTATTGTTAACGATTGTTACCCTGTAATATATCTAACGTGTACCGTATTGTTAACGATTGTTACCGTGTAACATATATAACGTGTACCGTATTGTTAACGATTGTTACCCTGTAATATATATAACGTGTACCATATTGTTAACGATTGTTACCCTGTTATATATGTAACGTCTACCGTATTGTTAACGATTGTTACCCTGTAATGTATCTAACGTGTACCGTATTGTTAACGATTGTTACCCTGTAATATATCTAACGTGTACCATATTGTTAACGACTGTTACCCTGTAATATATATAACGTGTACCGTATAGTTAACGATTGTTACCCAGTAATATATCTAACGTGTACCGTATTGTTAACGATTGTTACCCTGTAATATATCTAACGTGTATCGTATTGTTAACGACTGTTACCCTGTAATACATCTAACGTGTACCGTAATGTTAACGATTGTTACCCTGTAATATATCTAACGTGTACCGTAGTGTTAACGATTGTTACCCTGTAATATATCTAACGTGTACCATATTGTTAACGATTGTTACCCTGTAATATATCTAACGTGTACCATATTGTTGACGATTGCTACCCTGTAATATATATAACGTGTACCGTATTGTTAACGATTGTTACCCTGTAATATATCTAACGTGTACCGTATTGTTAACGATTATTACCCTGTAATATATATAACATGTATCGTATTGTTAACGATTGTTACCCTGTAATATATCTAACGTGTACCGTATTGTTAACGATTATTACCCTGTAATATATATAACATGTATCGTATTGTTAACGATTGTTACCCTGTAATATATCTAACGTGTACCGTATTGTTAACGATTGTTACCCTGTAATATATATAACGTGTACCGTATTGTTAACGATTATTACCCTGTAATATATATAACGTGTATCGTATTGTTAACGATTGTTACCCTGTAATATATATAACGTGTACCGTATTGTTAACGATTGTTACCCTGTTATGTATCTAACGTGTACCGTATTGTTAACGATTGTTACCCTGTAATATATATAACGTGTACCGTAATGTTAACGATTGTTACCCTGTAATATATATAACGTGTACCGTAATGTTAACGATTGTTACCCTATAATATATATAACGTGTACCGTATAGTTAACGATTGTTACCCTGTAATATATATAACGTGTACCGTATTGTTAACGATTGTTACCCTGTAATATATATAACGTGTACCGTATTGTTAACGATTGTTACCCTGTAATATATATAACGTGTACCGTAATGTTAACGATTGTTACCCTGTAATATATATAACGTGTACCATATTGTTAACGATTGTTACCCTGTAATATATATAACGTGTATCGTATTGTTAACGATTGTTACCCTGTAATATATCTAACGTGTACCGTATTGTTAACGATTGTTACCCTGTAATATATATAACGTGTACCGTATAGTTAACGATTGTTACCCTGTAATATATATAACGTGTACCGTATTGTTAACGATTGTTACCCTGTAATATATCTAACGTGTACCGTATTGTTAACGATTGTTACCCTGTAATATATATAACGTGTATCGTATTGTTAACGATTGTTACCCTGTAATATATATAACGTGTACCGTATTGTTAACAATTGTTACCCTGTAATATATCTAACGTGTACCGTATTGTTAACAATTGTTACCCTGTAATATATCTAACGTGTACCGTATTGTTAACGATTGTTACCCTGTAATATATATAACGTGTACCGTATTGTTAACGATTGTTACCTTGTAATATATCTAACGTGTACCGTATTGTTAACGATTGTTACCCTGTAATATATATAACGTGTGTCGTATTGTTAACGATTGTTACCCTGTAATATATATAACGTGTACCGTATTGTTAACAATTGTTACCCTGTAATATATCTAACGTGTACCGTATTGTTAACAATTGTTACCCTGTAATATATCTAACGTGTACCGTATTGTTAACGATTGTTACCCAGTAATATATATAACGTGTACCGTATTGTTAACGATTGTTACCTTGTAATATATCTAACGTGTACCGTATTGTTAACGATTGTTACCCTGTAATATATATAACGTGTACCGTATTGTTAACGATTGTTACCCTGTAATATATATAACGTGTACCGTATTGTTAACGATTGTTACCCTATAATATATATAAAGTGTACCGTATTGTTAACGATTGTTACCCTGTAATATATATCAAGTGTACCGTATTGTTAACGATTGTTACCCTGTAATATATCTAATGTGTACCGTATTGTTAGCGATTGTTACCCTGTAATATATATAACGTGTACCGTATAGTTAACGATTGTTACCCTGTAATATATCTAACGTGTACCGTATTGTTAACGATTGTTACCCTGTAATATATCTAACGTGTACCGTATTGTTAACGATTGTTACCCTGTAATATATATAACGTGTATCGTATTGTTAACGATTGTTACCCTGTAATATATATAAAGTGTACCGTATTGTTAACGATTGTTACCCTGTAATATATATAAAGTGTACCGTATTGTTAACGATTGTTACCCTGTAATATATATAAAGTGTACCGTATTGTTAACGATTGTTACCCTGTAATATATCTAATGTGTACCGTATTGTTAACGATTGTTACCGTGTAATATATCTAACGTGTACCGTATTGTTAACGATTGTTACCGTGTAATATATGTAACGTGTACCGTATTGTTAACGATTGTTACCCTGTAATATATATAACGTGTACCGTATTGTTAACGATTGTTACCCTGTAATATATATAACGTGTACCGTATTGTTAACGATTGTTACCCTGTAATATATATAAAGTGTACCGTATTGTTAACGATTGTTACCCTGTAATATATATAAAGTGTACCGTATTGTTAACGATTGTTACCCTGTAATATATATAACGTGTACCGTATTGTTAACGATTGTTACCTGTATTATATATAACGTGTACCGTATTGTTAACGATTGTTACCCTGTAATATATCTAACGTGTACCGTATTGTTAACGATTGTTACCTGTATTATATATAACGTGTACCGTATTGTTAACGATTGTTACCCTGTAATATATCTAACGTGTACCGTATTGTTAACGATTGTTACCTGTATTATATATAACGTGTACCGTATTGTTAACGATTGTTACCTGTATTATATATAACGTGTACCGTATTGTTAACGATTGTTACCCTGTAATATATATAACGTGTACCGTATTGTTAACGATTGTTACCTGTATTATATATAACGTGTACCGTATTGTTAACGATTGTTACCCTGTAATATATCTAACGTGTACCGTATTGTTAACGATTGTTACCCTGTAATATATATAACGTGTACCGTATTGTTAACGATTGTTACCCTGTAATATATATAAAGTATACCGTATTGTTAACGATTGTTACCCTGTAATATATATAAAGTGTACCGTATTGTTACCGATTGTTACCCTGTAATATATATAACGTGTACCGTATTGTTAACGATTGTTACCTGTATTATATATAACGTGTACCGTATTGTTAACGATTGTTACCGTGTAATATATCTAACGTGTACCGTATTGTTAACGATTGTTACCCTGTAATATATCTAACGTGTACCGTTTGTTAACGATTGTTACCGTGTAATATATCTAACGTGTACCGTATTGTTAACGATTGTTACCGTGTAATATATCTAACGTGTACCGTATTGTTAACGATTGTTACCGTGTAATATATCTAATGTGTACCGTATTGTTAACGATTGTTACCGTGTAATATATCTAACGTGTACCGTATTGTTAACGATTGTTACCGTGTAATATATGTAACGTGTACCGTATTGTTAACGATTGTTACCGTGTAATATATCTAACGTGTACCGTATTGTTAACGATTGTTACCGTGTAATATATCTAACGTGTACCGTATTGTTAACGATTGTTACCCTGTAATATATCTAACGTGTACCGTATTGTTAACGATTGTTACCCTGTAATATATATAACGTGTACCGTATTGTTAACGATTGTTACCCTGTAATATATATAACGTGTACCGTATTGTTAACGATTGTTACCCTGTAATATATCTAACGTGTACCGTATAGTTAACGATTGTTACCCTGTAATATATATAACGTGTACCGTATTGTTAACGATTGTTACCCTGTAATATATATAACGTGTACCGTATTGTTAACGATTGTTACCCTGTAATATATCTAACGTGTACCGTAATGTTAACGATTGTTACCCTGTAATATATGTAACGTGTACCGTATTGTTAACGATTGTTACCCTGTAATATATCATACATGTACCGTATTGTTAACGATTGTTACCCTGTAATATATATAACGTGTACCGTATTGTTAACGATTGTTACCCTGTAATATATCTAACGTGTACCGTATTGTTAACGATTGTTACCCTGTAATATATATAACGTGTACCGTATTGTTAACGATTGTTACCGTGTAATATATATAACGTGTACCGTATTGTTAACGATTGTTACCGTGTAATATATATAACGTGTATCGTATTGTTAACGATTGTTACCCTGTAATATATCTAACGTGTACCGTATTGTTAACGATTGTTACCCTGTAATATATCTAACGTGTACCGTATTGTTAACGATTGTTACCCTGTAATGTATCTAACGTGTACCGTATTGTTAACGATTGTTACCCTGTAATATATCTAACGTGTACCGTAATGTTAACGATTGTTACCCTGTAATATATCTAACGTGTACCGTATTGTTAACGATTGTTACCCTGTAATATATCTAACGTGTACCGTATTGTTAACGATTGTTACCTGTATTATATATAACGTGTACCATATTGTTAACGATTGTTACCCTGTAATATATGTAACGTGTATCGTATTGTTAACGATTGTTACCCTGTAATATATATAACGTGTACCGTATTGTTAACGATTGTTACCTGTATTATATATAACGTGTACCATATTGTTAACGATTGTTACCCTGTAATATATGTAACGTGTACCGTATTGTTAACGATTGTTACCGTGTAATATATCTAACGTGTACCGTATTGTTAACGATTGTTACCGTGTAATATATCTAATGTGTACCGTATTGTTAACGATTGTTACCGTGTAATATATCTAACGTGTACCGTATTGTTAACGATTGTTACCGTGTAATATATGTAACGTGTACCGTATTGTTAACGATTGTTACCGTGTAATATATCTAACGTGTACCGTATTGTTAACGATTGTTACCGTGTAATATATCTAACGTGTACCGTATTGTTAACGATTGTTACCCTGTAATATATCTAACGTGTACCGTATTGTTAACGATTGTTACCCTGTAATATATATAACGTGTACCGTATTGTTAACGATTGTTACCCTGTAATATATATAACGTGTACCGTATTGTTAACGATTGTTACCCTGTAATATATCTAACGTGTACCGTATAGTTAACGATTGTTACCCTGTAATATATATAACGTGTACCGTATTGTTAACGATTGTTACCCTGTAATATATATAACGTGTACCGTATTGTTAACGATTGTTACCCTGTAATACATCTAACGTGTACCGTATTGTTAACGATTGTTACCCTGTAATATATGTAACGTGTACCGTATTGTTAACGATTGTTACCCTGTAATATATCATACATGTACCGTATTGTTAACGATTGTTACCCTGTAATATATATAACGTGTACCGTATTGTTAACGATTGTTACCCTGTAATATATCTAACGTGTACCGTATTGTTAACGATTGTTACCCTGTAATATATATAACGTGTACCGTATTGTTAACGATTGTTACCGTGTAATATATATAACGTGTACCGTATTGTTAACGATTGTTACCGTGTAATATATATAACGTGTACCGTATTGTTAACGATTGTTACCCTGTAATATATCTAACGTGTACCGTATTGTTAACGATTGTTACCCTGTAATATATCTAACGTGTACCGTATTGTTAACGATTGTTACCCTGTAATGTATCTAACGTGTACCGTATTGTTAACGATTGTTACCCTGTAATATATCTAACGTGTACCGTATTGTTAACGATTGTTACCCTGTAATATATCTAACGTGTACCGTATTGTTAACGATTGTTACCCTGTAATATATCTAACGTGTACCGTATTGTTAACGATTGTTACCTGTATTATATATAACGTGTACCATATTGTTAACGATTGTTACCCTGTAATATATGTAACGTGTATCGTATTGTTAACGATTGTTACCCTGTAATATATATAACGTGTACCGTATTGTTAACGATTGTTACCTGTATTATATATAACGTGTACCATATTGTTAACGATTGTTACCCTGTAATATATGTAACGTGTATCGTATTGTTAACGATTGTTACCCTGTAATATATATAACGTGTACCGTATTGTTAACGATTGTTACCTGTAATATATCTAACGTGTACCGTATTGTTAACGATTGTTACCCTGTAATATATATAACGTGTACCGTAATGTTAACGATTGTTACCTGTAATATATATAACGTGTACCGTATTGTTAACGATTGTTACCTGTATTATATATAACGTGTACCGTATTGTTAACGATTGTTACCCTGTTATATATCTAACGTGTACGGTATTGTTAGCGATTGTTACCCTGTAATATATCTAACGTGTACCGTATTGTTAACGATTGTTACCCTGTAATATATCTAACGTGTACCGTATTGTTAACGATTGTTACCTGTATTATATATAACGTGTACCGTATTGTTAACGATTGTTACCCTGTTATATATCTAACGTGTACCGTATTGTTAGCGATTGTTACCCTGTAATATATCTAACGTGTACCGTATTGTTAACGATTGTTACCCTGTAATATATCTAACGTGTACCGTATTGTTAACGATTGTTACCTGTAATATATATAACGTGTACCGTATTGTTAACGATTGTTACCTGTATTATATCTAACGTGTACCGTATTGTTACTGTGTCGTGTTACCAGTACTACATAGTTGACGGTAAAGCTTGGTGTTCAGTTGGCCTTTTGGTCTAACATATGGTTACGCTCTTTTAATCACATACCCGGTAGATGGGACGAAATGGCCTAGCAGCATAACCAATACATGTTGAATAATGTTTTTGTCCAATGGCCTCTTAACAGTGTTTTATATGAACAGGACACGGATATTTAATCACCATTTATTTGAGTGTAAACATTAATTAGGGATGTAAACATTGGCTATTTTAAAAATACAGCTCAGTTTCTGTTTTAGATTACATTTTGGCAGGATCAAGACCTAAACCTCTAGAGAAGGTTTACAAAACTGTTTATTGACCAGAATAGCGATATAACGAGAAGTGTCTGGCTACTCCAGCGTTCAGTTTGGTGATCGACAGTACAGCTGGACAATGGTAATATAGTCGACTCGGACAATTTAACAAGATTGTAAAATCGTTAGAACAATAAGAACGGCCTGATTACATGGAAAGGAAGTGTTTAGGCAATAAAAACCACTGTGTTCGTATTGAATACTACTATTAAAAATCTCTACTAAAATCAATGGCTTATCCTTGTCTGACGTCTTTCCTTGCCGACAGCCCTTACGTATCTCGTGAAAACCTCACATTTAAAGTCCTCTTTATTCGCACCATAGGCTTTAGGAATTAATGTGTTTTACATAATGGTACAGCACTGGAGCATTGACAGACGGTAGACCGACACTGCCCCGTAGTAACCGGCGCATCAACACGCCCCGCGACCCAATCGCAGTCCTGCCTATTAAATGACCCCTAGGCCAGCGTTTACATGTGTATTTGCAGTTAGACAGACAAATGAAGAAATTGGGGTATTTTTAATTCATTGACATGCTAATACCCTTACCCGCGTGTAGCTCGGATACCTTAGAAGGACAACATCTAGACAAACCGTCTTTGATATATTGAGTTCGGCCAGTACATGCAACGGTCTGCACATACGTGGCGCTTGATGTAATTGTGGAGTTTCTATTTTGTTTCACTGTTTGACAAGTGTGTTTATTTAAACCAAGTCCAGAGAGGAAACACGGACTGGCCAATATCATATATTGCATCTACATGGAACAAAAAAAACTCGCTGTTAACAAGGAATTACGTATATACCAAGGACAAGTAGAGGAGGCCCGAGAAGACCGGTCAGGAACTGTCCTAGGACAAGGGTCACCTGCTGTCGTTAACAAGTGACAGTGCCAAGGCGCTCTTCAGTGTCATGTGAATAGTCACCGAGACAGAATGGCCAAATTAACACTTGTAAAAGGATAACATTTTACAAGTACTGAGGATAGCGTGCGCACCTAAGTCACAAACAAGGTAGGTGTTCGTTCTGTACTTATACGGCTGTTGTTACGTGACGGTCCAATATAGGGGGTTTAGTGTATAGACAATAGGCCTGATAATCATAGCGATAATACCGAAAGAGAAAGCGCTATCTTCCCTCCCATCGAGTAGACCACAGCTACATTGCGTCTGGTTAAATCGGCTGTAACATCTCCCATGATCAACTAATACTTTGTTGGCAGTTAACTGTTAATAAGGTAGAAATGCTTTACAATCGTCCGTACAATACAGCCTAACATTACGGCTGATTGACAGATTATCAGCTATCATTGTCGATCATTTCAGATTAAAGAACTCAAAAGCAAGCGTGTTGTTCCTGATTTGAATCGTAAATCTTGTAAACATCAAAACGTCACACAGGCGTCTAACTTGACAATCATTTTTACCCGTTTACCTGGCTATCAAAAGGAGCCTTCGTTTTTTACCGATCTGCTCTTTCTTCTACAACTCTCAAGTTTCCAATAGATGTTATAGATTCAGCGCTACGATCTACATGAATTTGATTCGGGAAACAGAACTTTTCTAATAAAATGGAATATATCTAATTTTCGATTACACAACCATATTGTATTACTAATATATGTACTAATCGATATAGATTTATCGCCATGCATGAAATACGCGGCACTACTTTTAAACTCAGATAAGATTTGTTCTATAAGATATGTGTTTAGCTAGACAGAACTGTGATTAGGAACCAATTGAAAGCCTGGAATTAGGCTTTGATCTGTTTAACAGTAATTGGAGTCTGTATCCCATAGCCCTGTTTTAACTAGCTGGCGACACTCGGCCACATGTCTCATTGCTAAGTACCCACTAAATGCTGGGGTCAGCCTCGATTGCATTTCCTGTACAGCCAGTGACCTGCGTCTGACGAGTCTGGTCATTTCTACTTTTGTATTTTGAACATTCAAAAACACTCTGTCGTTCCTACACACGTCCGTTGTGGATTTCTCGCCGTTCCATAACCACGCGTGAATCCTCATATACAAGTAAATTACAGAACTATAAACGGCATCCCTATACAGTTATCACGTCATCAGTACAAAAAGGGCGTCATGACCGGCTCATGTTGTACAATCACAAACATCAATAGACAGATCGTACAACAAACGGTTAGAAAAACGTTTCCGCTATAAGATATTAAGCTATGTATATATACACGATAACAATATCCCAGTCAATGACAATTAATTCAACTCAGTTTGATTCTCCTTAAGAATGCAATGTAAAGGGAAACATTTTTATACAATACGTGTTGTGTTCATAGTCGGTGGTACGCAGAACTGTTTCATAATATACATGTATATATATATATATACATTTGTATCAAGGGGGCAAATATTATCATTAATTATTCTGAAAAAAAAATTCAGTGATTTTTATGTTCTTGTAATTCTTTGATTCATAGAACTTTATTAAGTTTTGTGTATACCGATATAGTTATCTATATAAGACTCTATAGACTGATAGTGATGGACAGTGAGGCAAGTGATGAAATTCCTCACCGACTGACCGTTACAGTGTGAATATTTTCTATCATTATAATCAATATCATGCCATTTGCCGGTTTCTATCATATAATGATTGGTAGACTGGAATTAACAAGGTGTTACCGTATATTTACAAGGGTGTTTTAAAAAATATATCGAGATGTACATGTAGTTATATGCATTTAGCACATCCGCCAGTGTCCCCAGTCAAAGTCAAACGAGATGTAGTTTATTATCACATCCGCCAATATCCCCAGTCAAAGACAAACGAGGTGTAGTTTATTATCACATCCGCCAATGTCCCCAGTCAAAGACAAACGAGATGTAGATTATTATCACATCCGCCAATATCCCCAGTCAAAGACAAACTAGATGTAGTTTATTATCACATCTACCAATGTACCCAGTCAAAGACTAACGGGATATATATAATACGTGTAGAATATAACCACGTGACCTAACAATACAATGCTCTCTTCTTAACTCATAAGTCTAATTATGGATTGCCACAGAGCAACAAACATATTCCAAATGATAGAAGCATCCAATACCTTCTTGTTACCATACTAACGCTCTCAGCATAACTTGGCTATATATCACTACCTTAGAGAACCTTCAGGGTACCAACTATTACTAGCGAGGTATCTCAGAAAGCGGCTGTGATATACCGAATTGATTACTGTTCTCTCTAGCCTTCCGTCCTAATAACGTAGACAGGTATTCCATATATATGACAGGTCAGCATCTCAACATGTTGACATGGGTTGTGACGTCATGTGCTTACTTCTACAGGTCACGGGTATAGCCGAGAGGAAATAGCAGACATTTGTTCTGTTAAATACTGGAGCCAGAAAATCTGTCTTCCCCGGTAAGGATAGTAGTGGATAGTGTCGATTTGGCGGCGTACCGTAACGTAACACCCGGGTCTGGGCCGGGGTCACTAATGATACGCAAGGGGCCTTCCGTAAATATGTAATCACCAAGGTACACAGAAAACAACTTCATTCATAAAAAAAAACATTTCTTAACTCTGAGGTTTCAAACGTTTTCTTCTTACTTTTCATCCGTGTTCTCCGTTTTTCTCGTCAAAGGTTGTTATACCTGGTTTGTCCGGTGCCTTTGAAGTTGATATGTTTGTTTGTACCCGTATTAACCGTATAGATACTGCTCGTAAAACCCCTATTACATATACTGGATACCACATACCAGCAATTTCATCAAAGCGTTGGTCGGGCGTTGTAAAACAAATTCTGACAAGAAATGAAGCACCTATTTTTTTGTTTAATTGTTGCTTTAACCCTCTTTTTATTGTGTCATGGCACCTTTCTGAATGTAGGGAAAGTTAATATATCAATAACAGGAATGAAATGTGTGTAATAATATTCCATACAATCATTTCATGCTATCTCAACTGATTTGGATGCAACTGCAATCCTTGATGTGTAAAGAAAAACGTCCGTAAAATAGTTTCACTTGGATTTCACCTTGGTTTTATGTGTCGATCGTGCGCAGAGGTATATGGGCTCTTTTACATCGAGACAAAGACCAATACTAAATACAGTGATCTACAGGTATGAGGCGGGCACGTTAAAACCCCGTACATTGGGATGAAAATCAAATGCGGGTATTTAGATGTCTTCAGCGTGGGTAATTTACGTTAATGGTCAACTCTGGTCAGTTTGCATTGTGAGGGCCAGCTGCGTTGATTCTATTCCTTTTTACCTTCAAACTAGTCATGACTTGGCACGCGCCCTGACAACAGGGCCTTGGGGACGTTAAGGTGACCAATACCAATCTGGCTGCGTGGAAAACACATGTCGGTCTTCATTTACGAAATTCACATTTTGTCTATGTAGTTTTCATTTGATTCTACATCATTCTGTCGCTGAAGTTGTTTATCAAGGTTTCATTTCTTCGAAAAGGTCGACTGACCGGCCCCTGATGCTGCCTCTCGGGGCGTGACTGATTTGACGGGATTATGGCCGGAGTAAATTGAGTAGTAGACAGATGATTGTTATAGCTGTACAATGACTGTCGGACAATTGACTGGACATACAGCATCCCTACACAGGTCATTTAATGAAGTGACTGTAATTACAAACCAAACATATGCTTTGAGGGCTGCGATCTCGTATCGATGAATTCCTTTGTATAAATTTTAATTTAAGAATGTTTGACTTAATCAAAGTTAATTCTGAGTTCTACTCGAGCAGGTGAGTGTTTGAAGGTGAGAATGTCAATGTATTAAAGGCTAAAAAGACGGTTTTTCATTGACTGTCTAACATTTACAGAAACTGCGATCCGTGAAATTGATTAGTACACAATATGCTAATCATGTGGATGTGACAATGTTCAATAAAGCCGTGCTCATTGATACCGGGATCGTGTGGGAACCGTATTGTGGGGCCCTCTTGTGAACACATCACCATGAAATGTGGACGACCAATTTCCGCCTGATGCTTCAGAGTCTAGTTAATCCAGAGGCCTGTCAAATTGATAGCAGTCCTAGCAATGGCATAAACATGACTATCTTATATCCGTGTACTAATGGCTAGTTTTGAATCGTAAATATTCTTGATCAAATCGATAAGACAAACCACATTTCAAAATTATTTATATTTTCTTCAATCACAAAAAAAGAAATTTCGACGTTGTTAAAATAGTACATGTTCTAAGTGTGTTCAGTGTCAACTTCAGTAAAACAGACTTACCTAACATACGGGTACTTACTGTTGTGTAAATTTAGCAGTTACATTAGTGAGGTAACTTGACTGTCACTAGAACAGCGTGATCACAGTATTTGTTGTTAGGTTACAATGAGGTCACTTGACTGTCACTAGAACAGCGTGACCACACTATTTGTCACTAGGGTACAATGAGGTAACTTGACTGTCACAAGAACAGCGTGACCACACTATTTGTCACTAGGGTACAATGAGGTAACTTGACTGTCACAAGAACAGCGTGACCACACTATTTGTCACTAGGGTACAATGAGGTAACTTGACTGTCACTAGAACAGCGTGACCACAGTATTTGTCACTAGGGTACAATGAGGTAACTTGACCACCACAAGAACAGCGTGACCACAGTATTTGTCACTAGGGTACAATGAGGTAACTTGACCACCACAAGAACAGAGTGACCACAGTATTTGTCACTAGGGTACAATGAGGTAACTTGACCACCACATGAACAGCGTGACCACAGTATTTGTCACTAGGGTACAATGAGGTCACTTGACTGTCACTATAACAGAGTGACCGCAGTATTTGTCACTAGGGTACAATGAGGTCACTTGACTGTCACTAGAACATCGTGACTAAAATATTTGTTGTTAGGTTACAATGTGGTCACGTGACTGTCACTATAACAGAGTGACCACAGTATTTGTTGTTAGGGTACAATGAGGTCACTTGACTGTCACTAGAACAGAGTGACCACAGTATTTGTCACTAGGGTATAATGATGTTACTTGACTGTTACTATAACAGAGTGACCACAGTATTTGTCACTAGGGTATAATGATGTTACTTGACCACCACTATAACAGAGTGACCACAGTATTTGTCACTAGGGTACAATGATGTTACTTGACTGTTACTATAACAGAGTGACCACAGTATTTGTCACTAGGGTACAATGATGTTACTTGACCACCAATATAACAGAGTGACCACAGTATGTGTTGTTAGGGTACAATGAGGCCACTTGACTGTCACTATAACAGAGTGACCACAGTATTTGTCACTAGGGTACAATGATGTTACTAGACTGTCACTATAACAGAGTGACCACAGTATTTGTCACTAGGGTACAATGATGTTACTTGACTGTTACTATAACAGAGTGACCACAGTATTTGTCACTAGGGTACAATGATGTTACTAGACTGTCACTATAACAGAGTGACCACAGTATTTGTCACTAGGGTACAATGATGTTACTTGACTGTTACTATAACAGTGACCACAGTATTTGTCACTAGGGTACAATGATGTTACTTGACCACCACTAGAACAGAGTGACCACAGTATTTGTTGTTAGGTTACAATGAGGTCACTTGACTGTCACTATAACAGAGTGACCACAATATTTGTTGTTAGGGTTAAACCGCTTGGGTACAGCTAGGTTAGTACGCCCTAATACTAATAGTGACATCATCACGACTAATTACCGCACCAAATCGAGGCTTACATTCTAATGTCTCCATTTATGTATGCGGAACAGTAGTTTCTGTAATTCTACGACTAATTTGTCTGAATAATAATTTGAAAATGACTCCATTATATATATCTAGACGGCTCTGTATGTCATACGTTTTCACCATGACGTCATGTTTTAGTTTTCCTTGACTTTAAACAATCTTCTTAGAATTGGCCGTTATTCACGGATAGAACTTTTTTTAAATCTGCATAAGAACAACATAGCTGTCTGACGCTAATCGACATCGGCAATAGCATTGATATATCGTCTGGAAGGAGCGTAAAAATAACCTCATGAATAAAAAGTACAAGTCACCTTTTCTGTAAGTTGTTCTAACTGACCAGATAAGCTGTGCAATATCAATACATGCTTTCCTTGTCAGAATAATTGGATTGGTAAATATATTGCTTCTGACGTATACAGAGCATAGTAAGGTTTTCCATACAGATCAAGCCTTCAAAAAAGAAGTGCAATTTTACATTCGATTCTAGCAAATGTATCCGTGTCAGATGTCGAACCATGTGTTTCACAGACACGATGATGAATCGTTCTGCAGGTTAGATCAGACTTCTTAAACTACAGACAGAGACTTCCCAATAACACAGACTTGTGGACATGTAGATACTACCAAACAGACAAGGGGACTATAGCACATAGACACTGTCTCATAGAGACAAGGAACAGACACATTTCAACAGAAAGGGGATGACGTCGACCTTGACACTGTTTCACAGACAACAGAGTACTAAGATCTAGATATTGTCACACCGAGACAATGAGAACTTTGTCACAAAGACAAGTGACACTCACAGACATCGTCTAACAGACAGCGGACACTCACAAACAATGTCACACAGACAAGGGACACTCACAGACAATGTCACACAGACAAGTGACACTCACAGACAGTGTCACACAGACAAGTGACACTCACAGACAGTATCTCACAGACAAGTGTCACTCACAGACAGTGTCACACAGACAAGAGACACTCACAGACTTTTTCACACAGACAAGGGATACTCACATACAATGTCACACAGACAAGTGATACTCACAGACAATGTCACACAGACAAGAGACACTCACAGACAGTGTCACACAGACAAAGGACACTCACAGACAGTGTCACACAGACAAGTGACACTCACAGACAATGTCACACAGACAAGGGGCACTCACAGACAGTGTCACACAGACAATGGACACTCACAGACAGTGTTTCACAGACAAGTGTCACTCACAGACAGTGTCACACAGACAAGTGACACTCACAGACAATGTCACACAGACAAGGGACACTCACATATAGTGTCACACAGACAAGGGACACGCACAGACAATGTCACACAGACAAGGGACAATCACATATAGTGCCACACAGACAAGAGACACTCACAGACAGTGTCTCACAGACAGGTGACACTCACAGACAATGTCACACAGACAAGGGACACTCACATTTAGTGTCACACAGACAAGGGACACGCACAGACAATGTCACACAGGCAAGGGACACTCACATATAGTGCCACACAGGCAAGAGACACTCACAGACAGTGTCTCACAGACAAGTGACACTCACAGACAGTGTCACACAGATAAGTGACACTCACAGACAGTGTCTCACAGACAAGTGTAACTCACAGACAGTGTCACACAGACAAGAGACACTCACAGACAGTGTCTCACAGAAAAGTGACACTCACAGAAAATGTCACACAGACAAGGGACATTCACATATAGTGTCACACAGACAAGTGACACGCACAGACAATGTCACACAGACAAGGGACTCTCACATATAGTGTCACACAGACAAGAGACACTCCCAGACAGTGTCTCACAGACAAGTGTCACTCACAGACAGTGTCACACAGACAAGAGACACTCCCAGACAGTGTCTCACAGACAAGTGTCACTCAGAGAAAGTGTCACACAGACAAGTGACACTCACAGACAGTGTCTCACAGACAAGTGTCACACACAGACAGTGTCACACAGACAAGTGACACTCACAGACAGTGTCACAAATAAGTGACACTCACAGACAATGTCACACAGACAAGGGACACGCACACACAATGTCACACAGACAAGTGACACTCACATATAGTGTCACACAGACAAGGGACACTCACAGACAGTGTCACACAGACAAGGGACACTCACAGACAGTGTCACACAGGCAAGGGACACTCACAGACAATGTCACAAAGGCAAGGGACACTCAGAGTCACTATTACAAAGACAGGGAACATAAACACCTATATAACATATGGTGTACTGTCGTATAATTTGTGACAACAACATTACTTGTTGTTTTTTTTTAACAATGAAATCACAGCAATATCTGTATATGAAAGGGATGAAAATATCATCGAGATCTGCGCACTTGACATTTGTTTGTTAGAAATATGCTTATTATTAAACATCCAAAGGATGTTGGGAATCGCACTGTGGCTTTAAAATGAAAGTTTAACGACATTTTTATTTTATTTTTTTTTTGTGAAAGAGTTTTCTTGAAAAAAAGTGATTTTACAGAAATAGTTCAATATTTCAACTTAAAATAAAATGCATGTAATTCAGATGGTTTAATGCATTTACTAAATGCATTAACTGTTTGAAGGAGGTTCTGCACAGAGAGAACCATGCGACCGGGGACTGTTTCCTTTTTAATGTTGAAGTTATCTGGTGCATTTTTTGTTGGTAACAATCATCACTGAATGAAAGAAAATATGGCGAAGATGAATTATAAATACTAGACTTCGGTGTGCAGGGGCCATAGGTGAAACATTCCGTGTACAGGGAAGGGTGGGACGCACGGTATCCTCGTGTAAATATAATAATAAAACTAGCTATGTTTTAATTTTTTATACTCATACATTTGACCTTGTACATACCTCATTACATTTATGAAAAAAAATATAATTTTGTGTTATCTACAAATTTCATCAAAGAACTATTTGATACGGCATCAAATGGCGTAGTGTCTTTGTTGTGAGTGAGGTGGCTTACAATGACGTGATCAGGCATGGAGCAATTACACCGCGTACTCATCCAATGTTCAGCTCCCCATCGTGAATAGTGACATTACATAGGTTCAAACCCAAACATTCGGCTGCTATGTGGTTCAATTGATATCGAGTAAAAACACAGGTTCTGTTTGCATCATTCTTTTTGTATTTCAAACACGTGGTCGTTTTGAGTTATGCTTGTTTGACTCAGCCTAATTAACCTTCGCCTGTAGTACCATTTGTAAATATTGACAGCCCGTTAAGCTGGTCAGACTATCATCCGTGTCGCTTAAATTGTTAGCGTTCACGTGAATCCTACCCCACATCAATCAAAGCTGAGCAGGTATCACCAGAACCGGAAGTTACCGACACCTACATCAAAGTTGGAAACATGAGGGCTACACAGAAACCCAAAACCTCGATCTCGATTTTTTTTTATGATTTTGGGTCATTCTGTTTCCGAATTGCCTCACTTAATTCAGACCTCACATTGAGCGCTAACCACTAACCCTGGTTTATTCTGTCACTTTTTTATGATAAGGTCAGAAATCAGTCAAAAATGGTGGTATGGATCTTGTCCTTTTCTTTACAGTCGATGACGCTTGATTACACTGATATCGTGGCGGTGTCTTATGATGATCCCCTTGGTGAGGTTATTGTGTCAGATAACGTGTAACGTGGAAGCGAGGCAGTACCACAATACAGGGACACTTTCTATGTAAAGAGGGAGCATTTGATATACCTTACAGTTCAGTTGTAAATTCACATATGTGTGTGTTTTATTGTTTATAAATAGGATAATTTTACAGTGTGCTTTATCCATCAACAGCACGTCATTGCTCAATGACCATATAAGAACCGTTTAACGCAACAAACGGAAGCCGTATTTCACAGGTCAGACTTACCAAGACCCTGTAATCAAGCGTGCTTAGTTAAATACTTTAGTTGTGCACTCACTTCAGCTTTGTGTGTATTCCTCGGTATAAAATGGTATGTCATTGGATCTCTGTGTACTTGGCTGAAAAAGACTAATCGTCCCACATGTTATCGTTCCATAACCTCGGTTCGAAGGTCTGACTAAAGTCTGTGTGTAATGGTTGTGTCCAGGGTCTTCCTCTAGCGCTGCTCTGGAAGTCTCCAGTTCGGTTCACCAAGCTTACCATCACTGCAAATTCCTTTGACTGTTCGACTTCACAGTTAAAACACAATGTATATTTACTATCACCCCCAGTAACTGTTAGACCACTATCACCCTCAGTAACTGTTAGACCACTATCACCCTCAGTAACTGTTAGACCACTATCACCCCCAGTAACTGTTAGACCACTATCACCCTCAGTAACTGTTAGACCACTATCACCCTCAGTAACTGTTAGACCAATATCACCCTATATCACCCTCAGTAACAGTTAGACCACTATCACCCCCAGTAACTGTTAGACCACTATCACCCTATATCACCCTCAGTAACTGTTAGACCACTATCACCCTCAGTAACTGTTAGACCAATATCACCCTATATCACCCTCAGTAACTGTAAGACCAATATCACCCTCAGTAACTGTTAGACCAATATCACCCTCAGTAACTGTTAGACCACTATCACCCTCAGTAACTGTTAGACCAATATCACCCTCAGTAACTGTTAGATCACTATCACCCTCAGTAACTGTTAGACCACTATCACCCTCAGTAACTGTTAGACCACTATCACCCTCAGTAACTGTTAGATCACTATCGCCCTCAGTAACTGTTAGATCACTATCATCCTCAGTAACTGTTAGATCACTATCGCCCTCAGAAACTGTTAGACCACTATCACCCCCAGTAACTGTTAGACCACTATCACCCTCAGTAACTGTTAGACCACTATCACCCTCAGTAACTGTTAGACCACTATCACCCTCAGTAACTGTTAGATCACTATCGCCCTCAGTAACTGTTAGATCACTATCATCCTCAGTAACTGTTAGATCACTATCGCCCTCAGAAACTGTTAGACCACTATCACCCCCAGTAACTGTTAGACCACTATCGCCCTCAGTAACTGTTGTGACCACTATCACCCTCTATCACCCTCAGTAACTGTTAGACCACTATTACCCTCTATCACCCTCAGTAACTGTTAGATCACTATCACCCCCAGTAACTGTTAGACCACTATCACCCTCTATCACCCTCAGTAACAGTTAGACAACTATAACCCTCCATATTTGTTTGGATGACGTTTGGCTTTGTTGTTCCTCCTTTCATACATCTATGGTTTTGCTCTCTTGCATTATTGTGGAGTTATATACTATCATAATTCCAATTAAGGCGAAAGATTTGTTTTAAAGGCACCAACAATATGTAAATGAACAATAATTTGAAATAAAAATGTGTTTTGTGTACAAACTGAGTTTTTTGAGTAACGTGCACCCTGGGTTTCAATTGTTTATTTATTGAGGAGACCTTTAAATCAGGTGCACGCTTGATTTACCTTGCTTATTAATTGAGGAGACTTTTGAGTCAGATGCACGCTTGATTTACCTAGTTTATTAATTGAGGAGACTTTTGAGTCAGATGCCCGCTTGATTTACATTGTTTATTAATTTAGGAGACTTTTGAGTCAGATGCCCGCTTGATTTACCTAGTTTATTAATTGAGGAGACTTTTGAGTCAGATGCACGCTTGATTTACATTGTTTATTAATTGAGGAGACTTTTGAGTCAGATGCACACTTGATTTACCTTGTTTATAAATTGAGGAGTCGTTTGAGTCAGATGCACGCTTGATTTACATAGTTTATTAATTGAGGAGACTTTTGAGTCAGATGCACGCTTGATTTACATTGTTTATAAATTGAGGAGTTTTTTGAGTCAGATGCACGCTTGATTTACCTTGTTTATTAATTGAGGAGACTTTTGAGTCAGATGCACGCTTGATTTACCTTGTTTATAAATTGAGGAGTCTTTTGAGTCAGATGCACGCTTGATTTACCTTGTTTATAAATTGAGGAGTCTTTTGAGTCAGATGCACGCTTGATTTACCTTGTTTATTAATTGAGGAGACTTTTGAGTCCGGTTCATGGTGGGTTTGACTGGTGTATAAAGTGAGGAGTCTTAATTATGTACGAATTGAGGAGACCTTTGAGTCAGGTGCACGCTTGATTTAACCTTGTTAGCTCGCCTGGCCCTAAGGACCGGTGAGCTTATGCCATGGTGCAGCGTCCCTCGTTCGTCCGTCGTCCGTCTGTCGTCTGTCTGAATGGATTTTGATGAAATGGTCTGGAGCATTATTGGGCAAAGGGGATTAAGTGTTTAATAAACAGAGGGTGTGGCTCCCCTGGGGTCGGAGGTGCGGGGCCCAGTATGGAAAATCAAGATTAATCATTTAAATCCCTACTTTTCCCGACTGCTTGAATGGATTTTGGTGAAATTCGGTCTAGAACAGTATGGGGCAAAGTAGATCAAACGTTGTATAAACGGAGGATATGGCTCCCCTAGGCCAGAGTAGTGGAACCCAATAGGGGAAATTGAGTTAAATCCTTTAGATCCCAACTAGTCCTGAACACCTGAATGGATTTTGATGAAATTCAGTCCGGAGCATTATGGAGCAAGGGAGATCAAACGTTGTATCAACGGAGGGTGTGGTTCCATTTGGGCCGAAGGGGCGGGGCGCAATATCAGATATTGAGCTAAATCCTTTAAATTGCTACTATTTTAAACCCTTGGTATCTCAACCCCATAACCATATAGCATTGCTGGACTTCAAGAGATAGACACACTTCTGTTATGAATTTAAGCCCTGATGTCTTTCTCCACCCCTAGGGACTCAGTTTCTTGGTAATATTTCTGAAATCGTTGAGATTTCAACCCATAACCATATATAGCATTGTTTGACATCAACAAATATAGATATTAACAAATTGAACATAAACATTACTTTGACATTTGGTTAAATCAAACCAGGTGAGCGATACAGGCCATGTGGGCCTCTTGTTTATAAACTGAAGATTCTTACTTTTGTATGTATTGAGAGACTTTTGAGTCAGTGCCCGCTTGGTTTTACTTGTGCATAAATTGAGATGACTCTTGAGGCAGGTGCACGCTGGGTTTTTACTTGTGTATGTATTGAGAGACTTGAGTCAGGTGCACGATGAGACTTACTTGTGGATATGCGCCATTAATAATAGACAGAACAGTGCATTTAAGGCACATGCTTTCTCATTGTACATAAGTAATATATTTAATCTTTAAATTTGCCAATAATTGCTTCCATACCAAATTTTGTTTTGTGGGTGAGGACGGCGATGGTATCGGTTATGTGTCTGACCCCGCGAGGCCCGCCACCAGAATGCTCTAGGCTCTACTTACTTTTTATTTTACCGTCATAAGCGGTTTACGGTGCTCATCGGCAACACGTTTTAGTGAATCTATTGGGAACATTAAACTTGTGATATTTAGTACCTGCACAAGTTAATCTACAAAAACCAGAGATAATAAGCGTGTACGATATTAATCACAGTTTGTTCCAGACTCGCCTGAGACGTTCGTTTCTACGAAACAACTATATGTCTATAGCCTTAATATATCGAATAAGGAAATATTCCATTATTTGATTGTCGTAAAAGAGCGTTTTGCCTGGCAGCAATTTAGATAATGGATCTGCGAAAGGAATTTAATGGTCTGTTGGTATGATGCATAGAGTACGAAGAGTGTATGTGGTGCTTTACGACGTGGGAAGTGAAATTTTCTAAAGGAACAAAATTCAAATACAAACTATCACAAAATCCTTTATCCGTTTACGACACGAAAACGCATTTTATTTAAACATGATACGACTAAGGAAACCACGTGGTTACCTGGTACAGACAGTGCCGACCGTGACAAGAGGATGTGAAACAGTCAGTCCACTACCCGGTTCTCTAAAGAAGCGGCGATGTAGGAATTAGAGGTCCTGAATTAGTGGTCCTGAATTAGCAAACAATTGTTTTATTTAAAATCCTTTTAGGAATGCGTTGCTATCATTTACGGGACCGCGATATCTCAGTTGGTTAGAGCGCCGGCCATGTTACCCCAAGTGAAGATCCAAGGTGTGTGGCTCGACGCTCCATACACTTGTCGGTTTGTGATTCTGTGGAAGCTGATCACGAGAAGCGAGCCGATCTGTGCTGTCATTCTTGTGTCTTTTGGCAAATCACTTCGCCCTCATTGAGTGACCTCGGTTGGAATTCGAGCGTCAACTATTTACTATAACCGGGCTGTTCCTTCTAATGTGATTACATATGCGTATAAACAACAACCAATCACTACCGTGCTTCCAAATAGTGACGCACGCGCAAACGAAGTGCAGTTGATGTAGTCGGAACTCTTCTGACTCAGGGTCGGGCATTGGTTGATGGAATTTGAGGATGAAGGGTCGTATGACGTCACTATAGTCGGAAGTCTGGATGATCTTTTTTTTTTGAGTAAGTCGAGTCTCAACTCGAATCCCATCCGAAGTCGCCTATTGTTCTTGATATAATTCGACGGACCTTCCGTATGTTTTTAGTGAGGTAGACACCAACTACTACATGGAGACACCCCTCCTCCTCAAAATGACCGTGGCTTTTCACGGGGCAATTATAAACACAATAAGCAAAATTTTATAATTTATCTATTTGTCCCAAATTTCTTTAGGGATATCATTGCCCTATTTCTATTTGATGTTAGGATATAAGATTTTGCAGTAAAGAAATAAGTTTTGCAGTGAAAATATGTTTTTCGTTTTTGTCCAATCAGAGCGAATCTTTGTATTCATATCACTGAAACTTGCCGATTTTGTCCAAACGAAGCGAAGATAGATAAATGGGTTATGTTGCTGTATTTCTGAAATATTTGGCTAGTTTTTGACAAAATACTCACTTTTCCCTAGCTTTTCAAGCACAGATTCTCCGATAACAGCATAGCACGCTTACATTGCGTTGACCAGTCCTTTCAAAATGGCACCGTTGACGTGGAGTAACGTCACAAAGAGATGACGTCATGAATTATGTTACTGATTCCGGCATATTTTGACACTATCTATTTCGATGTTTTTAATTTTGTTTTTAAGCATATAAATTTCACTCGTATGACAGACCATTTTGATATTTTTCACTCGTGCTTTGCACTCGTGAAAATATCGATATTCTGTCCTACTCGTGAAAGATATGTTATATTCAACGGGAAACAATTCGATGTCCTCTATTTCTTGTTTTGCGTTTCTTTATATATACTAACGAAACTGTCCAATATAAAATGGGCCAAATAAACCAAATATTTCTTTGAAACTGCAATATATTAATGGAGTTTTGAACTCAATAGAAATGTTGATGCCCCTAATGTACATTATGATATACTGTATCTATTTGTATTGCAGCGAAATTGGCAACGCAAAAATTCTTCACTTACTTGAAAAAAGCTTTGTATTGTCTAAACACGATATATTGCATACGTCAAATATTTAACACTACAAATAATTACTTTAAAAAGCGGAAAAATCAATGAATATTTCGTTTTTTCCGCTCTCTATCTACCATTTTCATTCAAACCTCAAGTCGTCTTTGTTCTCTTATTATGACAGTGTAAGGATAGCGACATTACAAATGAACAGTTTTAACATGTCCCAGCTAACTCGAAATCCAAGGACCTCTTCTCAATATCATGACTTAAGTGTAAGATTTCGACAGCTGACGGAAACACTTGCAAAAAGGTTTCCAGAGATTGGTTAAGACCATGGGAAATTTTATAGCCGACAATATGAATATTTTAATCTCTCGCGATATAAAGTTAAACGTGTCCGATGCTCCTTGATATGCATACTCTCTCCCATGTCGCTACGCTGATTTTTATTTTGAGGATGTCACAGGTTCCGTTGTCACACTGGTTTTTATTTTGAGGATGTCACTGGTTCCGTTGTCACACTGGTTTTTATTTTGAGGATGTCACTGGTTCCGTTGTCACTGGTTTTTATTTTGAGGATGTCACTGGTTCCGTTGTCACACTGGTTTTTATTTTGAGGATGTCACTGGTTCCGTTGTCACTGGTTTTTATTTTGAGGATGTCACTGGTTCCGTTGTCACACTGGTTTTTATTTTGAGGATGTCACTGGTTCCGTTGTCACACTGGTTTTTATTTTGAGGATGTCACTGGTTCCGTTGTCACTGGTTTTTATTTTGAGAATGTCACTGGTTCCGTTGTCACACTGGTTTTTATTTTGAGGATGTCACTGGTTCCGTTGTCACACTGGTTTTTATTTTGAGGATGTCACTTGTTCCGTTGTCACACTGGTTTTTATTTTGAGGATGTCACTGGTTCCGTTGTCACACTGGTTTTTATTTTGAGGATGTCACTGGTTCCGTTGTCACACTAGTTTTTATTTTGAGGATGTCACTGGTTCCGTTGTCACACTGGTTTTTATTTTGAGAATGTCACTGGTTCCGTTGTCACACTGGTTTTTATTTTGAGGATGTCACTTGTTCCGTTGTCACACTGGTTTTTATTTTGAGGATGTCACTGGTTCCGTTGTCACACTGGTTTTTTTATTTTGAGGATGTCACTGGTTCCGTGTCACACTGGTTTTTATCTTAAGGATATGACAACCTTGATTTGTATGACGGATACTGTATTTTTTAAGGATGTAACAACCTTGATTTGTATGACGGATACTGTCTATTTTAAGGATGTAACAACCTTGATTTGTATGACGGATACTGTCTATGGAGTACAAGACGCTTTCTCTCCCAGAACACTTGGTCATATTGTACTTGTGCAGTGGTCTCTGTAGATATACATGTAATTTGGTCGTTCGGTGTCACCGTTTCATCGACTTCGAGGTAGAATTACGATTTTGTTTGCATGTCTGGCATGACGGGCATGTTGGATATGTCCAAAAAATTTTGACACGATAGTTTGCATGCATCATATAATTACAAAAGCATACTGTTTTTTTTGTTTTTTTTTGCATTGTGAATAACTGTTTATCAAATAACGAGATCAGATAAATATCGGAAATATTGTGTATGGTCAATTGTCCTTTTTTTTCTTAACGCACTTTTGATATCAGTCATAGATTGCAGCAGCTTTTAGGTCAGCAATTTCAATATCACCTGTAATATGTTGTCCCTACATCTAATCAATATCACCTGTAATATGTTGTCCCTACATCTAATCAATATCACCTGTAATATGTTGTCCCTACATCTAATCAATATCACCTGTAATATGTTGTCCCTACATCTAATCAATATCACCTGTAATATGTTGTCCCTACATCTAATCAATATTACCTGTAATATGTTGTCCCTATATCTAATCAATATCACCTGTAATATGTTGTCCCTATATCTAATCAATATCACCTGTAATATGTTGTCCCTATATCTAATCAATATCACCTGTAATATGTTGTCCCTACATCTAATCAATATCACCTGTAATATGTTGTTCCTATATCTAATCAATATCACCTGTAATATGTTGTCCCTACATCTAATCAATATCACCTGTAATATGTTGTCCCTATATCTAATCAATATCACCTGTTATATATTGTCCCTCCAACTAATTCAATACCAGCTATATTATGTTTCCCTTACATCTATTTGAATATTAGTTGTTACCTGTTTTATTAACAGATTACATGTATGCATTGTTCCAATGTTTTTTGGTATTTCTATAGTTTGCCACTGAATCCGCGATGTTAGAGAGCGCTAAGCTCAGCATTTAACTTCTGCTTTGATAATGTCGTCATCGATCAGTACGGGTCAATTGTTGGATCACACGTGTGTAAATAGTTAAAGGTCACCTTTCCAAATACGACTAATGATTTGTTTTTCCCATCAAGCTTTAATTTTTTTCAGTAGAATCAATCCTCTTTTTATTCTTAGAACTTGTGTTATATATATATATTCCACGAATTCAAAGCTCTGCTAACCTTTCATAAAAGACGGTTTTTAATTTCAAAGATTAACAATCGTATGAAACCTTTTTTTTCAATCCGTTTACAATCAGCACTATCGGCTTTTCAAAGTCGACATGTCTGCGATAACTACGCCATTATCGATGTGTTTCCTGTTAGAGTCACTTTTATAAACCGAGGTGATCTATCTTGGTGCTTATTAGGCTAAATGAAATCCTTCCATATTGCCTGACGTATACGCTGTTTTAGAACGCCCTCGCCTCTAACGGCAAAGTCATTATACAGATTTCAATTTCCGTGTTTGACACACGACTGCAGCAAAACGTTTATGTGAATCAGATGTACTTTTCAAGATCACTGATATGCTTCAATATGGTGTAGTTATGCTTGCACGAAAAGCGAAAAGGAAAATGAATACACGTTAAATCAAATCGGTAAGGAAACGTGGCGATCTGGCTTTTCTAAAAAAAAAAAACTGGAATATGCTGTCATGAAGAATAAACTTATTTTGTTTTTCTATCGATTCAAAACACTATGTACATGTAACCCGCCAGGAATGTAGAGAACCAGCTCACGGAAACTCGCGCACCTGCCGTGCTGCTGGAACAAGACAATACATGGGACCGCGGTATCATTACATAGACTCGCTTTCCAACAAATAGTTTAATCTTTAATTTTTGTTCAATCGAAATCAAACATTATCCCATCAAGCTTAAACAAAATTAAATGAAAACTGCTGGCTGGATAGTAGGAAAACTTGGTTAAGCATGGTGATATGATAAATGTTTACGGGGGTTTGGGTAGTGGTACAACTGGTTAGCTGTGACTGGGTGGTAGGATACCCTGTTATAGTGGTAGTTTGGTAACGAGACAACTGTATGGCTGTGACTGGGTGGTAGGATACCCCGTTATAGTGGTAGTTTGGTCACGAGACAACTGTATGGCTGTGACTGAGTTGTAGGATATCCTGTTATAGTGGTAGTTTGGTAACGAGACAACTGTATGGCTGTGACTGGGTGGTAGGATATCCTGTTATAGTGGTAGTTTGGTCACGAGACAACTGTATGGCTGTGACTGGGTGGTAGGATATCCTGTTATAGTGGTAGTTTGGTCACGAGACAACTGTATGGCTGTGACTGGGTGGTAGGATATCCTGTTATAGTGGTAGTTTGGTCACGAGACAACTGTATGGCTGTGACTGGGTGGTAGGATATCCTGTTATAGTGGTAGTTTGGTAACGAGACAACTGTATGGCTGTGACTGGGTGGTATGATATCCTGTTATAGTGGTAGTTTGGTCACGAGACAACTGTATGGCTGTGACTGGATGATGAATTAAGTAATAGTTTGGTGTGGGACATTTGGTAGTCGGTACTGCTTCAGTTTTGCTCCGATGGCGAGTTGCCGTGACCTGTATTGCGATAAGAAAGCCGGGCGAGGAGAAACACGGCCTATCTATGTCTTGGTTTATCAATGCCTCCCTTTAGGGGACACATACCATCAACCATTCCGCTGTTTCCGTGTCTACGTCGGCTATGATGGCCCCTCTTGTGACAAACGTCAACACTGATTATTTGTCTCCACGTTGATGCCAGCGCCCATTTGTTCAATTCGTTATTTTTAGAGGGAGGAATTGACGAGGTTATATACTGAAATGAAAAAAATCCGCAGTTAGACATTGCCCGGTTTACTATTGGGAACTAAAAGTACAAGGTTGATATATTAACAGGCGACAGGGGGTCCCTATCTTAACAGGCGACAGGGGGGTTCCCTATCTTAACAGGCGACAGGGGGGGTTCCCTATCTTAACAGGCGACAGAGGGGTTCCCTATCTTAACAGGCGACAGGGGGGTTCCCTATATTAACAGGCGACAGGGGGGGTTCCCTATCTTAACAGGCGACAGGGGGGTTCCCTATCTTAACAGGCGACAGGGGGGTTCCCTATATTAACAGGCGACAGGGGGGTTCCCTATCTTAACAGGCGACAGGGGGGTTCCCTATCTTAACAGGCGACAGGGGGGGTTCCCTATCTTAACAGGCGACAGGGGGGTTCCCTATATTAACAGGCGACAGAGGGGTTCCCTATCTTAACAGGCGACAGGGGGGTTCCCTATCTTAACAGGCGACAGGGGGGTTCCCTATCTTAACAGGCGACAGGGGGGTTCCCTATCTTAACAGGCGACAGGGGGGTTCCCTATCTTAACAGGCGACAGGGGGGGGGGGGGGGGTCCCTATCTTTCAGTTACACCATTATTACATTCTATAATATCTTTGTATTTCCCTTTAATCACAAAATGGGATCCTCCTTGTAGATAAAAACAAGCTACACCTCCCTGCTACTTTTGGACATTACAGGTTCCGTCGACACCAAGGTAACGTCACAGTCAATTGTTGTATTATTTTTGGCCTAACGGTCAACCAGTTGAATACAAACATGATACAAAATACAACATTACGTATATAGTATACAGACAGCGAAGTACATATGCTTAGCATTATTAAATATTTTCGTAATTAATTCTTGATTTGTTTGCTATGGAATCATTGATGATTGGTTTGTTTGGTTTGTTTTTGTTTAACGTCCTATTAACAACCAGGGTCATGAAAACCATCACCAATAATTACAATACATATAATAATAAAAGATTGGATGATCAAGTAGTCACAAAATGGAATATAAATAACAATATCATCATAGATAGCACCTGGACAACACTGCCAACATTAAATATATCAGTATTTACAATCCATTATCACAGCGCTACAAAACAAAGACTCTAGACAATCAGATCGAACAGCTTAGTCACATAACGTCTGTAGAGAAATTATTCCTTGGTGAGAAAATCTGTTTTTCTTTTTTCTGATTTGTGGTTTAGCGAACAAAGCTGTGTCTGTTATAGTGACAACTAATCATTTTTACCGAATTTTGCCTAAAGCGATTTAATTTCAAATTAATAAAACGCCAATGAGGTTTTCTAAATTATGCAGCAATTAACACGTATTCTCGCGACCCTTGATTAACTGCGTGTAATGACGTCTGAGTGTCTTGTCTTCAAATTCTGGCTTGAGGCGGATTAACGGCTATTTTCGGAATGTTGTAATTACTGTGTAGTTCATTTGCCAAATAATTCAGTACCGATTCTAAGAATAAAATTTAAATATCTCGCATATGCACTCCATGACATTCCAGATAGCATCAGCATATTCTATAATATAGATACATATACAAAAAAGAAATGAAAGTTATAGAAGAAGCACAGGAAATACACATGGACTGTTATGGTCACAAGAGACAGCTATGGGAGTTCTGGAGGTTACGTAGGAACTATACCGAGCTAGACACTATAAGACTAGATGAATGTAAGCTATGTTGTTACTAGTACAAGGTCATTCCAGGGAAGGGTCAGACGTTAGTGGGGTCTTACCAACGTAAATAAAGACGAAGAGTTGCGCCTCGGACACACAATACCGAGTCCGGATGATTCATGCGGACTTAGAGGAATTTCATTGTTACACATCCCATATTGATGTTATGGGCGTCCTGGGACCTCGGTTTGACCGTAACTGGCCGCCTGCTGCGGTTACGGTGTTAATTGAACAGACCAGCAACATGTCGTCTGCTTCAATGGATCGAACGTTATGGCGGGAGTTATAACACTTCCGGGAGTCTCGGCCACACACTGTCCGGTGCTGGCAGTCATGAAGGTCCTTTTTATTTCTCTTAAGACTCCATTTCTATTTTTAGACGATTTACATGAAGATCGAAACCGATGCGTCTCTGCCCTAACTTATCACTAACCGGTGTGCCTCTCTCATTGTCTTACCCCTTTGTTTAATTTATGTTTCAGTCTTACCAGTGTTCCTCTCTCCTAGTTGAACCCCCGTGTTTATTCTGTGTTTCTGTCCTAACTTTCTGTCCTAACTTTACCACTGACCAGTGTTCCTCTCTCCTAGTTGAACCCCCGTGTTTATTCTGTGTTTCTGTCCTAACTTTCTGTCCTAACTTTACCACTGACCAGTGTTCCACTCTCCTAGATGAACCCCCGTGTTTATTCTGTGTTTCTGTCCTAACTTTCTGTCCTAACTTTACCACTGACCAGTGTTCCACTCTCCTAGATGAACCCCCGTGTTTATTCTGTGTTTCTGTCCTAACTTTCTGTCCTTACTTTACCACTGACCAGTGTTCCTCTCTCCTAGTTGAACATCTGTCTTTATTCTGTGTTTCTGTCCTAACTTTACCACTGACCAGTGTTCCTCTCTCCTAGTTGAACCCCCGTGTTTATTCTGTGTTTCTGTCCTAACTTTCTGTCCTAACTTTACCACTGACCAGTGTTCCTCTCTCCTAGTTGAACATCTGTCTTTATTCTGTGTTTCTTTCCTAACTTTCTGTCCAAACTTTTTTAAGGTTTATAAGATCCAATATCACTGACTTCTCTGAATCTTCTGAAAACCATCTGTCCATAGCTTCCTCTGACCAGCAGACACACTTTCAAAATACTTGCGGTCTTGTAACAAAGATGGCGGAATTTAAGGAAATTGAAGGGATATGACGTTTCTGGAAAACAAAATTGATGCCATAAAGAATGAACTCAGTGTATTATTTTATTGGAATAGGTGATCCGTGATTTTCAATTCGCTGTTAACCTCTCGCACGACACGTTTGTCCTAGTTTTGCTCTTTAGGTCATTCCCATGGCGATGTAAGAATGGGTGCAGCCATATTGTTGTTGTTCTTATCTGTCCCTGAATAACTCGGGATCTTTAGCCATTTTTGGCTCCTATAGAATGAAGTCACACTGACAAGTTCTTAGGGGACAGGTGTCTAGCATGACTTAGTTAACGAAACCATGAACAAATCACTTTATTTAGATCGTTCTTCTCGTTACTCGAGATATAATATCCTTCCTGATACCAGTAATGCAATTATATGACCTCCAATGATGGCAGACCATTCTTATTCAGGTACTAAAATGACAAAACAACTTTGTTAACGTGATACAGTGGTAGACCATCTTTGTTTCACGTGATACAGTAGTAGACCATCCTTGTTCAAGTGATACAGTGGTAGACCATCCTTGTTCAAGTGATACAGTGGTATACCATCCTTGTTTCACGTGATACAGTGGTAGACCATCCTTGTTTCACGTGATACAGTGGTATACCATCCTTGTTCACGTGATACAGTGGTATACCATCCTTGTTCACGTGATACAGTGGTATACCATCCTTGTTTCACGTGATACAGTGGTAGACCATCATTGTTCACGTGATACAGTGGTATACCATTCTTGTTCACGTGATACAGTGGTAGACCATCCTTGTTCACGTGATACAGTAGTAGACCATCCTTGTTCACGTGATACAGTGGTATACCATCCTTGTTCACGTGATACAGTGGTAGACCATCCTTGTTTCACGTGATACAGTGGTAGACCATCCTTGTTCACGTGATACAGTGGTAGACCATCCTTGTTCACGTGATACAGTGGTATACCATCCTTGTTTCACGTGATACAGTGGTAGACCATCATTGTTCAAGTGATACAGTGGTAGACCATTCTTGTTCACGTGATACAGTGGTAGACCATCCTTGTTCACGTGATACAGTAGTAGACCATCCTTGTTCACGTGATACAGTGGTAGACCATCCTTGTTCACGTGATACAGTGGTAGACCATCTTTGTTCACGTGATGCAGTGATAGACCATCCTTGTTCACGTGATACAGTGGTAGACCATCCTTGTTCACATGATACAGTGGTATACCATCCTTGTTCACGTGATACAGTGGTAGACCATCCTGGTTCACGTGATACAGTGGTAGACCATCCTGGTTCACGTGATACAGTGATAGACCATCTTTGTTTACCTGATTGGTTGAGCTTCTCAGTAGATGATTTAGTGATCCACCTTTCCGTTTCACGTGCTACATTGTGTTCAATGGTTTAAGTTACCAGCACACGTGATAAAGTTGGGCTATCCCAGTATATGGGTTATAATGGTGGACCTTCCGGTTTGGCTGAAGAGCCACACTGCATTAACCTCTAATTTTACTCTAAACGTCCGAGGGAGTGGATCAATACGGGAACCGTAGTACATGCTCTGATGGCGTGGTAGGAATTAGTATTCATCGATAAAGAGAGTCGGATCGTAAAGACGTGTTTGTCTGGGCGTCTAGGCTCTGTCTCCGACTAATCACGGAGCTACCGATCCTTACGGTCAACCATTGAGCCACACCCGGTCCTCAGCTGCATGCGGACAGGCGGATTGGGCTTCTACCAAAGTGTCGATCTATCAATATTGTATTTAGAAATAATGATATTCGTAAACCTTAACATTTTGTCCTGATTTTTTTTCTTCAATTTACAGCAAAATCGTACGAAACATTATTAATATTCTCCACCGAGTATCAGAATAAGAAAGATCCCTCAATTATATTTTTCAGGGAAAATTCACACAAATTATTGATTTTTAACATACCCTATGTTTCATGGCGGTAAGGTAATGTAAAAACAAATACTGTCCATGGGGACAATGGAAACCCGGTCTTACCAGAAAACACAATTACACCGAAGTCTAAAGCAGGGCACAAAGTTGAAAGTAGGACGATTTGACCTAAATCTAATTGATGACACATAAATGACCACACCAGTTATGGTAAATTGACCAAGGACATATATGTCGGGATCAACTGACCACGATAAGAACATGTTAGTTAGTTGGACGTGACGTTTATTACGACCAGTTCGATACAGCAAGGCGAGTTTCGTTTTACATGCATTGAACGCATATTCTCGTGCTTGCATTCAATAAAAAGACCTGAGTGAATTAAAAATGGTATTGAAAAATGCAAGACAAAAATGACAAATGAAAGGCTTAAGGAATTTCATATGGTAAAATAAAACGAAGAAATCTTCACTATTCCGAATATATTTATGATGGACGTGGACCAGTTCGTACTTTTACGATTTTTACCGTTATTACAAAAAAATGAATAAAAAGAAAAAATAAATAAATAAAGATTTTGTTTTTAAATGCAATGTATATGTTATTTGAGGATGTACAATTGAAAAGAGGTTTAAGTTGTACTACACGTACAATATGTGCCAGTAAATACGTTATATTTTCCGATAGGTTGATACTGTATACACGTGCTGTTCCTTCTCTGTGTTTTTGTAGGATTAATCTTTAGGGATTGTACTTGATAATCTTATCAAATATTGAGCATCAATGATGATGTTGCGTATTTTTCGACCTTTTAGATATTCTGATATAGTTTGACTGGCGTATTGGCTGATCGTGCATGTACAATGTATCGGAGTGATCTCCCTTACAACGAAAACGCCTTGGATTGTGTTCACTGCTCCCTTCGGTACTGAAGTTTCCTTAAAGATACAAACGATTGTTACAGATATCTCTTTATTTTATCCAATGTTTACAGGAAAATTTTAATTGAACATAATTCCAGTCTTTGCAATAATAATCGGACTAGTACAACGTCTTTTCCTGTATCTTTTGATCAAGAATATCTGTCTGTCCCTATTGAAATTAACGCTTAAAATAATTTTCAAAATGAAAAACACAAAGCATTTAAGATTATATAAATACAATGAAATTCGAAGTAAAAAAACAAAACTGTCCTTTCAACATAATGCCGCTGTGGACGACATTTTGACGTACAGATGAAGTACTTGTATAGAAAATCCCAGTACATGGCTACATCATGGCGATTAACGGATTGTCATCACCATATCTATGTATCGAATTAACAGGTGGCGATACGATAGTTCGCTTCTGTGTCTCGACATTTAACGCGCAATCTGTGGGTACGGTTTCGATTGCCTAGCATTTAATTTGTATAACTCATTGTCATTAACTTTTTGTTTTCAAAATCAGTTGATACATTAAATCAATGGAAGATACACAAGATGGATCAGAAAATAGCACAGGAGCTGGTGTAAAAAATCTCCCTAATGCTATTGTGAGACTTGAAACCCTACAGAACAAAATGATGAACAGTATATCAGTTAACGCTTCCCGAACGTTACCGATTAGATGAAATAACAATTTATAATTACGTCATCCGTTCATTAAATCGCCACCCTGACTGACATTTGGGTACATGTATGTATCTACTGATACTCTAGAAGTTATCTACTGAACCAGTATACTTTTATCTCGTGACAATGGATTGAATGCATTCTTTATCTGACATAGTTGTTTCACCATTCGTTAATGGAGTGACACATGTAGAGACTACACTCGGCCCACTGTTGCTCCCACAGATACCCGTCGTAACAAACCGAGTGCTCCCTAAAATCTACCCGGGCATTAAAAGTGGGCCTACCACTACCCAGTGCCGACACCAAATCATATTTCATCGCAGTCAATGAAATATGTACGGAGGGTAATTGGTCAACAATAGACATTAATTCGGTTCATTACACTCTATGTACATTACGTAGCGTCTAGGCCTCGCGCGGGCGAAGGTCACCACATCTCGCACTACGCGAGACATGCAATGTCATATAGCGCGTGATAACGATCGGAGGGTTTGATTTACGAGCAGCCTGCTGCCGGCTAGGGTTACATAACTAAATGCGTTATAATATATGCAGAATTAGTGGCTTTTAAAATTTCCGGATAATTTTGCTACCTTACATCGGGTCGAGGCATTTGAGCAGATCAAACCGGTTGATTAAATGAACGCTCCGGTCTGACCTCGGCTTTTGTTTAAATGTCGCCTTGCGTTAACGCCGAAAACTCTGTCAGTCCGTGTGATGTGTGGGGGAGAAAGACAGTTCTCCAACATATCAAACGGTCACCAGGTATATCTGTACCCCGCACCACTCGACACCCAATCATACCGCCTTTCTCTCTGGCAGTCTAACGATTGTGCCATTATTGTAAGGTTGATCCTCTAGTGTACCGTTGAATGTAAAATCTGTCAGATTGTGTCCGCTGAGGAAATGGTACATTAAAGGTGTTCACGCTAATATGGCCTATCACAAAGCCCAACCTAATCACTGCTTCGATTCCAACGGGTACAACGTAGTGCATTGATGTAACTCTAGATACAGTGCTCAAGGACAGGTCTCCATCCTCATCCTAAGGATTTTTTTCTGTGTCAAAAAAAAAAAAATGTACAGAGAAATTATCTAGGACAAAATGCATTCTTGGATTAAGTATTTCAACAAAACATACATTAGACATCAATTTAATTAAAAGCCACATTCAAGTCGATAACCTCAACGACCAAGTCATCAACTGAGAGCATATTGTCGTTATGACAGTGACGATCACATTTGAAAATCAAGAAAACTAGTTATGGATGAATAAATCCGCGATCGTACAGAGTGTGTGAGGATATTCGTCATTAACGAGTCTTTATGGCGGTTCCGCTAAAAAAATATTACAAATAATGCTTATTTGACTTTATGTTAAAACGGATTTCTAAAATATTACTGTTCACTTCCGAAAAATACGAACCCAGACACTGTAAGGCCAAAACGCCGAGAAGTGATACCACTTATACACAATCTTGTTTGTCTTTTATCGTGATTCAATAAAATGAAAGCATTGTACCATTGACTAAGAACACGCGTGGTATATTCTATATAGGACAGGTATGTTGGCTCCCTCTTGTTATACCAATTATACTATACAATAAAACTGTAAAAATAGCCCTACTCGAAATTCCGATAATCCATATACATTTGTATTTTTCTTTCTATTTCAAAATGAAATCAGCGATTGTAGATTATTTAAAATGAAATCAGCGATGATCGATTATGTAAAATGAAATCAGCAATGATTGATAATGTAAAATGAAATCAGCAATGATTGATTATGTAAAATGAAATCGTTATCGATACATCATTTTGCATTTATCTTTTTTCGACTTAGTTTGTTACCTTGCATGCTATACATCGATTAAATACTGTCTTTAAACAAAACCGTAATTCTATCTAAAGCCGATAAACGAGAGTAAGAACACGTCGTACACGACCATATATTTACATATATCACTTTATTCACATGAGAAATCAGCTGTTACCTGTAAATGAAAAACTAGGTAACCGTGGGCTTATAGGAACAAAAGTAACCGATATAATTAATTGTACCGGAAGTAGGCGGTAGTCAGTTTCGTCAGACTAGTGGTGTAAGATATTATGTTATTTTCGACAGAATTATAGTGTAGAATATCACTGTTATTGCCGATTTGTGGTGTTGTCTATTTTCTGACAATGAACTCCGTAGTATTTTGCTAGTTTCGTCAGACTTGTGGTGTTGGCTGTTTTTCCACTAATAGATGATTAAGGTTAACATATTGATGGTATTATTAAAAAAGTTAAAATCAATAAAAAGAAGTTGAACAAAAATGTCATTTCAGTTATGCGAAATTCTTTTTTCCAATTGTACTTTTCTCGTGCCAAAAGGGCCGACTTTGACTGTATTTAATGTCATGGGACTGTTTTGTTGTTTAATATGTAGTAGACAAGTCCACAATTTGTGTACATTTGAGATTTTACAAGATCTACAAGTGGAATCTGTTGTTTGAGTAAGGACTGGTGGATTGTAAAACATTATCTGTGATTGTTACTGTAATAGACGTCCCCTGACCATTGTCGATACTATGACTGTTCTCCGATGTTACTATTATATAAATCAACATCTCAATGCTTTAAGGTGACAAAGTTACCTAGTCTAGTTTAGTTATGTCATCCTGATTGACTTTACTAACGGATAGTTTATACTCAATCGTACTACTCCGATACACACAAACACGTATACTATTTCTATATAGAACTCGATACGGTTTGAAAGCGGAAATTTCGGATTTATTTTACAAAATCAAAGCCAGAGTTGTATTTGATTTGACGGATGTTTTAAACCTTAGTTGAAATCTGTAGATCGACTGAATAGCTATATCTCATCACACGTTTGGTATTTAATTTGTGAAGATCACAAGCAAGCTCGCAGAATCGACAGATCTACAGTTAGATATCACAAGGTAATACCACAACAATCAAAACACGATTCTGTATAATTTAATTAAGTTGTAAACGTCAATAAAACAATACTAATGTTATCTTCTAGTCCTCTTAGTAAAACGCCACCGACATGGGCTTGATTTACGGGTAAATTACTCTACAAAGTTGTAGTACAGAAAATAGACTTGTCATCGAAACGTTGATAGAGTTTTGATATCGCCAACATAAATTGACTTTGACAGTGAGCCGAGATAGGATGTCCCAGAGCCAACACCTTACGTACAGATCAGTGTACACAGAGACGATTCGGTCAAAACGTTATCAGATCTGTCGACAATACATTACAGGTGATTCTACCTATTTCGAACCACTCATCTTTGAAATTCGAGACGAAAATAACAGTAACGAGATAAGAATGCTCATTCGTTATATCTACTTCTGATCATTTGTTTCAACTTGACAAACCGCAAATAATGACTTTAAACCTGCCGATGTGGGTGTAGTATTGGTAACGAAGGATACAGTAGGTGTAGTGATATTATTGTGTAAAGTGCACTCTCGTCATATTACCGAACGTAGTTTACAAATAATACGGTTAGCGTGTATAAAACGCATTCAGCATTACCGAAATCCATTAAAAGTTCTTCTGAGAGCCTTTAGAACAACAGTTAAAATCCCAAATATGTTGTTAATTTGTTTTTCATTTTAAATTAGTTAACGTTAATCCCGTTTGGCCACTTGGTATTGTAGATTTTCATTTGTTATAGCCGTTTTCCTGTAGTGTGACTGAAAGGTGTACGAAATTACACCTTAATGTCATTGGGGTTTAGGGTACCATGTGTCGGTAACGTTCCGGTAACACCGAATCTTTTCCTGTGCGTGTGTTCGGATAGCTGTAATGATGATTGTACGAGATTCAACGGAATCCGGGTGGAAATACGCTTCTAATCAAATACAAATCTGCGTTTTTAAAATCATTTTGAGGTGTTTCAATTGGTACAGTCATTGTCAAAGGTCAACAGGGATATATATGAATATACATCGCAGTGAACAATGGATGAAAGAACTACAATGTATTACCATAGTAGTGAACAATTGATGGAAGAACTACAACGTATTACCATAGTAGTGAACAATTGATGGAAGAACTACAATGTATTGTTATAGCAGTGAACAATTGATGGAAGAACTGAAATGTATTACAATAACAACAACGTATTTAGACTAACAGCTAACAGTAAGTACTTTAACAAGCTCCAACTCATTTTGGCATGAATGTATCTTGGTTTTCAGTCTTTAAGCATTACAGTAACGCCAAATACGATAAACAATGGATTGCTCAAAAAGGTAAACAATGGGATAATTAATTCTTGTGGAAGTTTTTATCCTTATAATGATGGTACAGTTTCTGAAATGAGACTATTTTACGGATAATGTTGTCATTAAGACAGCCAAACGTCGTGCCAGTTACCTTTTGTACGAGATGCTTACGGAAACAAGTCGTTTTTGTATCTGTTGATAACAATGTCTATTGTGTCGATATCTGCTGAGCTATATTACTTACTGTAACCGGAATAAGCTTTGAGATGAAAAATATACTAGTTAGATATCTATTTCATTTCTCACTCGATTTTTATTAATGAAACAGTGTTCTGGGTGTTATACTGCCATAAACGTGCATGGTGACCCTAAACAGCTGTACATACTGATTGTAAATATATATTACATACTGATTGTAGTTATACAGTACATACTGATTGTAGTTATATATTACATACTGATTGTAGTTATACAGTACATACTGACTGTAGTTATACAGTACATACTGATTGTAGTTATACAGTACACACTGATTGTAGTTATACAGTACATACTGATTGTAGTTATATATTACATACTGATTGTAGTTATATATTACATACTGATTGTAGTTATACAGTACACACTGATTGTAGTTATATATTACATACTGATTGTAGTTATACAGTACACACTGATTGTAGTTATACAGTACACACTGATTGTAGTTATACAGTACATACTGATTGTAGTTATATATTACATACTGATTGTAGTTATACAGTACATACTGATTGTAGTTATACAGTACATACTGATTGTAGTTATACAGTACACACTGATTGTAGTTATACAGTACATACTGATTGTAGTTATACAGTACATACTGATTGTAGTTATACAGTACGTACTGATTGTAGTTATACAGTACATGCTGATTGTAGTCATACAGTATATACTGATTGTAGTCATACAGTACATACTGATTGTAGTTATACAGTACATACTGATTGTAGTTATACAGTACATACTGATTGTAGTTATACAGTACATACTGATTGTAGTTATACAGTACATACTGATTGTAGTTATACAGTACACACTGATTGTAGTTATACAGTACATACTGATTGTAGTTATACAGTACACACTGATTGTAGTTATACAGTACATACTGATTGTAGTTATACAGTACATACTGATTGTAGTTATACAGTACATACTGATTGTAGTTATACAGTACATACTGATTGTAGTTATATATTACACACTGATTGCAGTTATACAGTACACACTGATTGTAGTTATACAGTACACACTGATGGTAGTTATACAGTACATACTGATTGTAGTTATACAGTACATACTGATTGTAGTTATACAGTACATACTGATTGTAGTTATATATTACATACTGATTGTAGTTATACAGTACATACTGATTGTAGTTATACAGTACACACTGATTGTAGTTATATATTACATACTGATTGTAGTTATATATTACATACTGATTGTAGTTATACAGTACACACTGATTGTAGTTATACAATACATACTGATTGTAGTTATACAGTACACACTGATTGTAGTTATACAGTACATACTGATTGTAGTTATACAGTACATACTGATTGTAGTTATACAGTACACACTGATTGTAGTTATACAGTACACACTGATTGTAGTTATACAGTACATACTGATTGTAGTTATATATTACATACTGATTGTATTTATACAGTACATACTGATTGTAGTTATACAGTACACACTGATTGTAGTTATATATTACATACTGATTGTAGTTATATATTACATACTGATTGTAGTTATATATTACATACTGATTGTAGTTATACAGTACACACTGATTGTAATTATATATATTACATACTGATTGTAGTTATATATTACATACTGATTGTAGTTATACAGTACACACTGAATGTAGTTATACAGTACACACTGATTGTAGTTATATATTACATACTGATTGTAGTTATACAGTACATACTGATTGTAGTTATATATTACACACTGATTGTAGTTACACAGTACATACTGACTGTAGTTATACAGTACATACTGATTGTAGTTATACAGTACATACTGATTGTAGTTATACAGTACACACTGATTGTAGTTATACAGTACATACTGATTGTAGTTATATATTACATACTGATTGTAGTTATACAGTACATACTGATTGTAGTTATATATTACATACTGATTGTAGTTATACAGTACATACTGATTGTAGTTATACAGTACATACTGATTGTAGTTATACAGTACATACTGATTGTAGTTATATATTACACACTGATTGTAGTTACACAGTACATACTGACTGTAGTTATACAGTACATACTGACTGTAGTTATACAGTACATACTGATTGTAGTTATACAGTACATACTGATTGTAGTTATACAGTACACACTGATTGTAATTATACAGTACACACTGATTGTAGTTATACCGTACATACTGATTGTAGTTATACAGTACACACTGATTGTAGTTATACAGTACACACTGATTGTAGTTATACAGTACATACTGATTGTAGTTATATATTACATACTGATTGTAGTTATACAGTACACACTGATTGTAGTTATACAGTACACACTGATTGTAGTTATACAGTACATACTGATTGTAGTTATATATTACATACTGATTGTAGTTATACAGTACATACTGATTGTAGTTATACAGTACACACTGATTGTAGTTATACAGTACATACTGATTGTAGTTATATATTACACACTGATTGTAGTTATACAGTACATACTGATTGTAGTTATACAGTACACACTGATTGTAGTTATACAGTACATACTGATTGTAGTTATACAATATATAACCATATAGATTTCATGTTTACTAGCTGTAAACTCTTCAATAACTCCTTAATGCTTTTATGTCTGTAATCCGGACATAGCTTACCGGAGACAGCTTAGAGAATTAGACAAGACCTGAGCACCCGGATGAGAGATAGTTTGTCCCCTGTCTATCATAGGTGTTAGTTTCCTGTCACACCGCGCTCCGTAATTGCCGTAAAGCGGCCAACTTCCTGCTGTGCATTGCTGATGTCCGAGGTACGACAACTACCTTGGCCGCCGTCTGTCAGAAGTGAGACAGTGGTTATAGAAGCCATACACTCACATCTGCAGGTACTTACTACAATACAGCTTGGTTAGAAATACATTTAATCAGGCTTGTGGCGAAAAAAAGGTGACGATTACCAAATGGCGTGAACACATTATCACCTAGATTGTCAAAAGCCACATCTATAACAAAGACAGTCCGACCTGGCCTAAATGCTCTTTTAAAGTTTGGCTTCGTCATGCGAACATTGCCAACCTCTTGCTATCAACGAACATCTGCAATCAAAGAGTTACGATATATTTAATTGATACATGTTGTTCATTGTTTTCTTTTGATGTGATTTTTTTAATGGCTTAGAGGGTTGTAAAATTAGTTTTAAGTCTACTTTGAGTGATTTTGTGCAGCACATTCATTTTCATCAAGCGTCAGGGCACTCTGTGTCTGTATTAATGTTCATGTATTGCTAATATGCATGTAGGTTTAACCAGTGTTGTAAAGCACTGTTGCTGGTAATGTGAGTTGGTGGTGTTGTAGAGTATTTTTGTGTATATTTAGTGAGTTGATAGTGTTGTAGAGTATTTTTGTTTATATTTTAGTGAGTTGGAAGTGTTTCAGAACAGTGTTAATTATGTTAAAGTGATTTCAAAGTGTTTCAGAACAGTGTTGTTTATATTAAAGTGAGTTTGTAGTGTTGTAGAATATTGTTGTTTATATCTAAGTGAGTTGATAGTGTTGTAGAGCATTGTTGTTTATGTTTCAGTGGGTTGGTAGTGTTGTAGAAGAGTGTTGTTTATATTAAAGTGAGTTTGTAGTGTTGTAGAATATTGTTGTTTATATCTAAATGAGTTGGTAGTGTTGTAGAACATTGTTGTTTATGTTTGATTGAGTTGGTAGTGTTGTTGAACATTGTTGTGTATGTTTGATTGAGTTGGTATTGTTGTAGAACATTGTTGTGTATGTTTGATTGAGTTGGTAGTGTTGTAGAACATTGTTGTTTATGTTTGAATGAGTTGGTAGTATTGTTGAACATTGTTGTTTATGTTTGATTGAGTTGGTATTGTTGTAGAACATTGTTGTTTATGTTTGATTGAGTTGGTAGTGTTGTAGAACAGTGTTGTTTATGTTTGATTGAGTTGATTGTGTTGTAGAACATTGTTGTTTATGTTTCAGTGGGTTGGTAGTGTTGTAGAACATTGTTATTTATGTTTCAGTGGGTTGGTAGTGTTGTAGAAGAGTGTTGTTTATATTAAAGTGAGTTTGTAGTGTTGTAGAATATTGTTGTTTATATCTAAGTGAGTTGGTAGTGTTGTGGAACATTGTTGTTTATGTTTGAATGAGTTGGTAGTGTTGTTGAACATTGTTGTGTATGTTTGATTGAGTTGGTATTGTTGTAGAACATTGTTGTTTATGTTTGATTGAGTTGGTAGTGTTGTAGAACATTGTTGTTTATGTTTAAGTGAGATGGTATTGTTGTAGAACATTGTTGTTTATGTTTGATTGAGTTGGTATTGTTGTAGAACATTGTTGTTAATGTTTAAGTGAGATGGTATTGTTGTAGAACATTGTTGTTTATGTTTTAGTGAAAGGACATTGTTTGTTTCTTAGAGGGTTTCTGTTGTTTGAAAGTTTTGTGTATGTGTGTCTATGTTGTGTTAGCCTTTTACTTGTTTTTGATACTGTCTTTGTATGTGTTATAAATATAACGTTTCTCATTGGTACACATTGTTTCGTTTCATTAAGATGTAGTATATGTTAATAAAACATTTACCATCGGCTGATTGTTTAATGTCCTCCATATGTTTTCCAACTCTATCAATTGTTAATGTCATCTCCAGTTAACCGTATACATGTGGGCCAGCGAACCACTTTGATTACTTCACTTCCCATCCGGGAACTTTATTATGAACTATGTATTGTATTTCTCTTGTTCAGTATTTTACATTTTCATAAGATATAAAATTGGATACTAAAATGGAAATTAAAATTTCAACATATATGGTCCATGCAGTAATATAAGGTGAAACCGTCGGAAGATTCAATTGTTAAATAAACCTCTCTGGATGTCATCGTGTGCATAATTGTCAGGATGCAACAATAGTAAGACCTAAACACGTTCACGTAAGCGATACGTCGAGTTGAGAAACTGATACATTGCAAGATAATACCAAATGGAGTAATCTACTTCTTTGAAGCCACCCCTACACTTTGACCAGAAGGGTATCAAAACCTGCTCTTTTCATGAGACAGATTTCCTTTTTATCCTAACCATCGCCTGATAGGTAGATTGGCGGGTTGTGTAGAGGCTGTCAATCTCAGTGCCCATCTGAATCCCTTAAATGGTCTGTTTATATACGGACGTGTGTGGAGTCGACCTGTGTCCGCCACGACATAGCAAGGTGATGGCGGTCTGTAGTGATAGAACTACCCGGTCAAAGGTCATTGTGGTGTAATTATGACGTGAACATTGACAGACAGTTTGATACTCATGTGTGACAAAACAGGAAGCTAGGCTGGGGATATACCCGTGTCCCGGCAATATACAGGAGGTTGTCATCTTCCGGTAAGTGTGTATGTCAAATCTGCTTAATAGTGCATTTACGCATACACATGTTGTTGAAGCATATTGTACGCTTATCTATATGCCCTCATATGTACGGATACTTTTTATGTTGAATATAGAGCGAAGTAAACTGAACCTTGGCGGTATGGAGTTTGCTTAGACTAAGATTATTATAGGATAAGATGAAATATAAACCATAGCAACACCAGAGTGAACCAAATACGCTTCATAGGGTATAAAAGTAATGTTGTGTAACACAAACCATGAATTATACCGACGTTATGTTTTATACAAGACAGCGGCATGTGATACCATTCTCATAGTATATCTAATTACAAGTTTATGTGCACACCTCTTCCACGGCCCAATTACAGAAGAATAGACAAATTATTCGCGTACTGTTATGTTTTCAAATTTCAAATATTTAATTGAATTTTATATCAATGTCTGCTAAAGAAAACATCCAAGCGTTTGAAATATCAGAGGCTAAAGGATATTTATGTTTGCAAGCCTTTAACGTCTACGTGTCGCGGGAGCCAGGGCTGTGGAAGGGTGTCAGCCCACCTATTGTATGTGACATGCTGCAATTAACGTCGGGGCATGGCTGAGGTGATTTGCGTTAGATCTGGACACAATCAAACTGACCCATATGTATGTTTGGATTGTATAAATAGCTACAGACCGGAGTTTAGTTTAGTGAACTTTAAATCTTATATTTTGATCTTTGTTAATAAGGGATTAGGCTGTCTGTTGACATTTAACTGTGCACTACTACGTAACATATTATCAGCGTCGCTGTTTACGACGTTATGCTAGCCTTATTGTTGGTTTCATGGTATTTCAGGGGGCCATGTTTTCTTAATTATGTAGTTCTATTTGCACATCGTAAGTGTCATTTATTTTATTTGTGATGTCAACTCGTTACCTGTAAGTTCCTTTATTTTATTTGTGATGTCACCTCCCTACCTGTAAGTGTCCTTTGTTTTGTTTGTGATGTCACCTCGTTACCTGTAAGTTTCCTTTGTTTTGTTTGTGATGTCACGTCGTTACCTGTAAGTGTCCTTTGTTTTGTTTGTGATGTCACTTCGTTACCTGTAAGTGTCCTTTGTTTTGTTTGTGATGACACCTCGTTACCTGTAAGTGTCCTTTGTTTTGTTTGTGATGACACCTCGTTACCTGTAAGTGTCCTTTGTTTTGTTTGAGATGTCACCTCGTTACCTGTAAGTTCCTTTGTTTTGTTTGTGATGTAACCTCGTTACCTGTAAGTGTCCGTTGTTTTGTTTGTGATGACACCTCGTAACCTGTAAGTGTCCTTTGTTTTGTTTGTGATGTCACCTCGTTACCTGTAAAATCCTTTGTTTTGTTTGTGATGTCACCTCGTTACCTGTAAGTGTCCTTTGTTTTGTTTGTGATGTCACCTCGTTACCTGTAAGTGTCCTTTGTCTTATTTTTGATGACATCTCGGTGTTTTTTTCGTTCCTGTTTATCCATCATTGGTGATGTTTTTGTATATTTGTTATATATAATGCTTTATTTTCTTTCTCTCTAGTTCAATGAGAATAAATGAGATAGGTTTGTGATCAAAATATCATTATTTTATGTTATATAGTAGCCTCATAAATTGTCTATACAGTATGGTCAATACATCATCGTTATACCATATCATACCAGTGAAGCTTACACGTTAAACCAATATGATAATTAAGATGTAATACTGATAGAATACGCTACAGCCACATTGAGAACAAATCTACATATTTGAATGAATTTATGGATGTAGCAGCTAAATAATGCTTAGAATACATTGAATTACACAATATGTAAGCGTAATTCAGCACTAATTGCTATAGGCCAATATATATACAGTTATAGAATGACTAAATCGGTTATCTAAAGCGGGTACCTACCCTGTCCATAATCCACTCTAACGCATAGCGTCACCCAAGGTCACGCGGACCAGCTGATTCATCTAACAGTTATTTTTATTGATAAGAAAACATTCGCCTAGATAAATACGTTACTGAAATAGCTTAATGTATGCAGGGTTATCGCCCCTCTTCCAAAGGTTATCTCCCTTGTCAGTGACAACGATACAAATAACATTATGTCATTATAGGTATAAAGTGCCTCTTGTCTGTAGAAATGATGTTGCAATTTTGCCTAAGATTGTACTGGTGTGAGTATTCATCTAAATTTCTATATCCATTTTCAGTTCCCATTGGCTTTCATTGTTTTCATTGCTACGTCTATTTTCAATATTTATATAAAGGTACTAAAACTAAGTACACTTGTACCACCAGTCATTTCTTTGTGTGTTTTTGTTTGTTTGTTTTCGTTTCTTTTATTTTATCATTAAATTTTGATAACAGCACGTCCATGTCGCGCGTGGTCTTGTTAGGCAATAGACAGTCACGTGTTGTTATTAAGCTTATAAATGTTATAAACAATATTGCCAGCATGTTACGTTTACCCATGCTTCTATGACTGTGAACACTTTCCAATTCATTGATGGATTTGTCAGTATATGATGACTTTGTCAACTTTCGGTATTTATATTAATCAGACACCACACCTAAGCTCATGAAACGTATATTAAAACAAATCGGCGAGGCCAACGACCTAAGTAATAAGATATTACTGGCTCTATATATTCAGTCACACTTAAGTGGTTATCATTCTCATGGAAATACTTGTATTGAACAAAGAAAAGCTCTAAAAGTCAAACGCTTAAATCAACTCTGTCTACATTTTCTTTACAAGTTAAGGTATACCTTCAATTACCTGCGCAGTGAACCTATAGAGGTCAAAGGTCGCAACCCCCTGACTGACAAATAAATATACATCCACTGTGCATGTTCACATGGGATTGCTATGATTGCTACCCGATCAGTGTCTCGGAGCCTCTTCTTGGTGATTTTGGGTTTACCGTACACTCTGTAATTGTAGGCCTGCAAGCCTAACTAGGAATTCAGGAGGTATTTTCTTACTATAAAATAATCGCTGTGTAATACGATATGTACAAATTGTTATCCTTGGGTACGATCTATACAAATTCTTGAACATTTCACACTAAAGGTGACAAGTGTTTTGGTTAATTCTTTATCCTTAATCCACTAGAACCAGTATTATGATTTTTGTTCTTTATTCGTTTTCAACCTGATGGAAAATCGACATGAGGATGTACCGACGGGTTTATATTCTGGCTTGTTGAACTCTGTACAGCTTGTTTGTGACAGTTCTTGTTTGAATGTATTGTCGACAACTTCTGTTTGTGACAGTTCTTGTTTGAATGTATTGTCGACAACTTCTGTTTGTTTTACTTGTTGATGTGTTCATCAGAATAGGAGTAATCAAAAGATAAATCTGAAACTATGTTTACACTGAAATTATCATAAAACAAACTAATACAGTCCTAAACCTGTATACCCACTGACATAATCCTAAACCTGTATACCCACTGACATAATCCTAAACCTGTATACCCACTGACATAATCCTAAACCTGTGTACCCACTGACATAATCCTAAACCTGTATACCAACTGACATAATCCTAAACCTGCGTACCAACTGACATAATTCTAAACCTGCGTACCCACTGACATAATCCTAAACCTGTGTACCCACTGACATAATCCTAAACCTGCGTACCCACTGACATAATCCTAAACCTGTGTACCCACTGACATAGTCCTAAATCTGCATACCCACTGACATAATCCTAAACCTGTGTACCCACTGACATAGTCCTGAACCTGCGTACACCCTGACATAGTCCTACATCTGCATACCCACTGACATAATGCTTAATCAATGCTGGTCCCTGGTAAACGAGTGTAACTACAGTGCTGGTCCCTTGTCGCCTAGTGTAACTACAGTGCTGGTTTCTGGTGTTCCCTTGTCACCCGGTGTAACTACAGTGCTGGTCCCTTGTCACCTAGTGTCGCTACAGTGCTGGTCCCTGGTCACCTGGTGTAACTACAGTGCTGGTCCTTGGTCACCTGGTGTAACTACAGTGAAGGTTACCTGGTCACCTGGCGTAACTACAGTGCTGGTCCCTGGTCACCTAGTGTAACTACAGTGCTGGTCCTTGGTCACCTGGTGTAACTAAAGTGAAGGTTACCTGGTCACCTGGCGTTACTACAGTGCTGGTCCCTGGTCACCCGGTGTAACTCCAGTGCTGGTCCCTGGTAACCTGCTGAAACTACATTGATGGTCCCTTATTACCCGGTGTAACTACAGTGCTGGTCCCTGGTTACCCGAGGTAACTAAAGTGAAGATCCCTTGTCATCCGGTGTAACTACAGTGTTGGTCCCTTGTCACCTAGTGTCGCTACAGTGCTGGTCCCTGGTTACCGGGTGTAACTACAGTGCTGGTCCATTTACACCCGGTGTAACTACAGTGCTGGTCCCTGGTCACCTGGTGTAACTCCAGTGCTGGTCCCTTGTCACCTGGCGTAACTACAGTGCTGTTCCCTGGTCACCTAGTGTCGCTACAGTGCTGGTCCCTTGTCACCTGGTGTAACTACAGTGCTGGTCCCTTGTCACCTGGCGTAACTACAGTGCTGGTCCCTGGTCACCTTGTGTAACTCCATTGCTGGTCCCTGGTCACCTTGTGTAACTCCAGTGCTGGTCCCTGGTCACCTGGTGTAACTACAGTGCTGGTCCCTGGTCACCTTGTGTAACTCCAGTGCTGGTCCCTGGTCACCTAGTGTAACTACAGTGCTGGTCCCTGGTCACCTGGTGTAACTTGCCCCGTCATGGTCTGGTTTAGTAGGTAGGTGACAGATCAGTGAGTTTAAGGTCCTCATTGGCGATACCATCTAAAACATATACAATAAATTACAAAAACAAGGTTTTTATAACAGTATGCAAATAACGTTTATTGTTCCGTGTTTTACGAGAGATCAAGATTAACCTGTGTTTCAAATACATCAAAGTGTCCAGGGCTAAAAGGAGAAATTGCTCGATTTCCGACAACTTCTGTTCCACTGTCTATAATGTTATACTTGTGGGAAATAGGATACCATTATAAATCATCTTGGGGGTAGAAACTACCGAGTAGCTGAGATGGATTTCAAAAACGGGACATCATAATTAAATTTACTAATACCCCGCTCCGCTAGTCCGCAACTATTTCACCTGTGTTTTCATGACACTGTTATGAATGAAGTGACAGGTATGATATCAGGTATATGAAAACGAACGTCCTTTTCACTCGTAAAATATCCATAAAAACTAATGTTATATGCAGTGTATCCACGCTTTTTATTTCAGTTTAAGAACTTTTTTTCTCCTGAAATGTGTTTCCTTACCATGACGACAAAGTATAAGAGGATTCACTAAAGACTACTTGGTAACAAGTGCCTTGTAGTTTTTGGTTGATCCTGACTGTTCCTGTTGTTGACCTGTGCCAGTCATCCTGATTTTAATGGAACCCCTTTTATGGTTACCCTCACTAGGTCTACTTGATGGCAATCATGACTTTGTTTCGTTTCGCCATCCTGAAAGGGCCACAATGACTGGTCTCTTTTATCGTCATCCTGACTTGCCCCCTTTTATCGCCATCATGACTTGCCCCCTTTTATCGTCATCATGACTTGCCCCCTTTTATCGTCATCCTGACTTGTCCCCTTTTATCGTCATCCTGACTTGCCCCCTTTTATCGTCATCATGACTTGCCCCCTTTTATCGTCATCCTGACTTGCCCCCTTTTATCGCCATCCTGACTGGCCCATTTTGATCGCCATCCTGACTTGCCCATTTTGATCGCCATCCTGACTTGCCCATTTTGATCGCCATCCTGACTTGCCTTTTTTTTTTATCGTCATCATGACGTACACCCTTTTTATCGTCATGATGACATGACGGACTGAACCACTTTTATAGTCATCCTGACCTGCCCCATTTATCGTCATCATGTAAACATTACTTATTAAAAGTTCACTTCACTTGTAGTATTTTGTCAACAAGTCACCAAAATAATAACTCTATTTGTACCATCATACGGATTTGATTTCTTCATTAAAATGCATCCCTCGAAAATATGCATTACATTTTTTGTCAACAGAAAATGTTTATCACGATAATCGAAATATATAGGTTGGGGAAAAGGGAGATGTAAATACAGCAAAAATAAGTCTGCACCAAAAACAAACAGCTGTTTTGTCATTTTAGATCAAATCAGTGATGTTAGGGACATCATACATTTTAGATCTCATCGGCGTTGTTAGGGACATAATACAGCTGTTTGGTCATTTTAGGTATCTTCAGTGATGTTAGAGACCAAAAGGGTTGATGGTAGGAGCGACCAAAAACAAAGCTCAGAATACAGTACAGCCATATTACCTTATATTACCTTACCTGAATACAGTACAGCCATATTACCTTATCTGAATACAGTACAGCCATATTACAATGTACCTTACCTGAATACAGTACAGCCATATTACCTTACCTGAATACAGTACAGCCATATTACCTTACCTGAATACGAAAACTTGTTCTAGTTTTGAGATCTATTCTTTACCAATTGAGTACAAAAAAGGCACCAAAATTCCCTGGCAAATAAATAATATCTTCTTGGTATATGGATGTAAACTTAATACCCCGACGAAGAAGTATTTTGATCAAATACAGGTGGTGGTGGTACATTCCTAATGCGGCTATAACGTTTTACATTTTATGTGTTTCATCGCTTTGTTTACCAGTACCAGGCAGCTGGAATTGATGCCCCTGAACATTCCATAGTATCGATATTGTTGTAATTCAGGACAAAGCACCAATACATTATCTTTATATGAAATTGAATGATCGTACAAGAACATTACTTCATTCTAAGTTGCACATTGTGAACATTTGGCTTCGTGAAATGGTGAAAATGGAAAAAAGAGTATTTGCTTTAATTGGTGTTATGGACAATTGAACCTATGTTGGATATTTTTTTCTCGCGCATTTATTGTACAAGTATATATACACACGTGTCGGATATTGCTGTCTATCGCAGGAGTCAATGAATATATCTATTTTAAGTTGGATCACATATATATTGTGTTGGCGTTATTTCAGGACCAAAGAATATTTAGCGTGACTGATAGCTTCTATAAATAACAGAGCTAATAAAAATCACCATATATCTACATTGTTACACAATCAATCGTTATACATTCTATTTTTCAATTGAACTATTTTGTTTGGAAAAAAATAATGGCGTTTGAAATTTTTGTTTTGTTTTGTTTCTATTTTTTTTATTTTGTTTCTTTTTCTTTTTTTATTGATATTTTTAGTTTTATAGTTAATTACTTTGCTATGTATGTCTACCTTTAACAATTAATTCAATTAATCGGCCAAGGTCCGCATGCTTATGAATGAGCGGAGTATCGTTTGCACGGAAGAACATCAAATACATGTTGTGTTTTGATGATTGCCATCTGATGCCGGATTAACAGGCCGAGGAGTTGTTAGTGTTATTATCTCGTGTAAACCTCTCCAGTTTCTACCCCTTACCCGACCTATTACGTTATTAGGTTTCGGCCCCTCACTGACCCTTCCTTTATCTTATCTTGATCTCGGGGACCTAATCTAATACGATATTCTATTCTTAACTGCACCTTCGCTAAACCATCTGTATTTACGGTCCTACAGATAGACATCTTGTAGGTTCTTTGGACAGAAATCACTATCTTATCTTCACCTCAAAGACTTGTTTTAAAGGTAGTTTTAACATTTCTGACTACTGATTTAGGTTGATATGATGATGGCCCTAACACTAGGTCGTTTGATCAGTGAAGATTCTCATCGATTCACATGATCATCTATTTAATTATCGTGTGTTTAACAGGACTGTAAACAATACATGGGACATGCATCTAATAGGGTTGAAATAAGGGTGTGAACCTTTCAAACGGCGATTTATGGCCTTTAATATGACACCACAATGCTTCCTTGTTTTGGCTGTGTCGCTTATGTCAATGTCGATATTCTGATGCAGCTCCTTATGTCATTGACAATATCGTATTTAGGCCTCAACAGTATCAATGTCCCCATAAGGCACACATATTTACCGTCAACTATCTGTATTTGGCTTGTTTAAAACCATTTACATATGCTTTACAAGACATCTGTCAGATCCGTGACACGTTATACCAGTATGCAACTGAATCGCCCGTTTTTTATCAAAGCTGTGTTTCTAACGTGATCTATACTTATTTGTACGATTAACCGTTTGTCTTTGCCCTTTGGTCGCTTAAAGAAAAATAAACATTGTATCAGTGTTATGTTAAGTAATGATGCACAACATTGCTTATATTTCAATGTACTCTTATGACGTTTCCGTGTTGGCTTTTATGTGAATGTGTTTGAGGTGCTCTATATAAAATGATCACATCTTTGATGGGCACAGGGACAATTTGAAATGCTATATGACCTTGCAAAAATAGTGAACACTTTGGCCCCGTTAAAGCTGTAGAAGACCTTGATCTTTCTTCAGAAATCGGTCTTTCTGCACTCCCAGTCCTGAGAGTGCATCTCTGAAAGAGTTTGTAAACAGATCGGAGTGTAAGTGGACCTAGCACGAATCCCACGAACCCCCTCGTACCAGGGTATTGGGCCGGCGTTTTGCTGATCATAGCAACTACCTCTTCTAGATGCTTCTACCTTGGGCCGTCTGTATCAGCCATTTTTATCCCAGTAGGGCGTTTGGGTTTACCTTGGGTGGTCTGATAATCATACCAAACGTCGCTCGTGAGGTATATGTCCTCTGTGGCTCTCGTGATGACATGCCATCATTCCTATGAACTTATCAACACCTCAGTGTGTCATGTCTGACACGAGATCTCCGCCCCACTTGGATCATTCATGTAATTCTCCATCTTTAAGAATAGACTGCATGTTTTTTCTCATTTGCGAAATAGATTTACTTAATTTCATACTGACGTATCAACCGTAATAGCACTATCTATACGAGTATCTGTTATATCTCCTCCCTCTACCCGGGCTCTCCTATTTGCCCTACTCTTGACGCTGCTGTCATCTTTCGGTAGGGGGTATCCATCACAAACCAGGGTAGGTCTTACCGTGCACCTGCCTTGATGATATACCATATCTATATAATAGCCACCCGATACATTATCCGGCTATTACTGCAGTACATCTTAACTAACGACGATGGAAAGGCAGTATGCTGCACTGATGTAACGTAGTAAGTACGATACAATTGTAGTTTAAGTATGCTTGAATGAAGCATTATAAGCTTGAAAGTACAGAGAAGCAAATCTCATTTCTCATTTCCTTTTCGCTTTTATTTTAATGTCCATAGTTAAATATTTTAATTTTATTATTGTTAAGTCACGTTATTGTCATTTTGAGTTTTTAAACGTGTGACTAGAAAAGTAACTATGGTGGGTGATGTTTACTTATCCACTCGATGTGACCGAGAGAACTATTATTACAATGTATATATCCTGGCCTTGTTATATAAAACGTTTGCGGACACAGTTGACCATGCTTCTGGTATGCCCGTGTGATGCAGCTGCACATGTCCCGAAAGTTATTCCAAATATCTTATAATTATAAGCATACAACGACTGTGTGGGCAACTGTCGTTTGACCACAACGACTTTTTCTTGGGACCATGATAAACATGCATTGCAGTAGAAATTAGATAAAAAGAATGGTTTGTTGAGTATAGAGGTAAGTGATGATATGGAAATGTTGACTAGTGTCTCTATTCATGTATCATGATTTTTTTGGTATACCACCTGATTCGCTGTACTTAAGTTGGTAGTTCATTTTTATCCATAACCTTGTACTAATTTTACAATGTTTAGAATAGTTTTTAAAACCTTAGCATAATCATACTGTATTCATATCAAATCATTTAAATCGAAATGGACCATTACTGTCTACATTATATTTGTCGAAGATTTGTCCACATGTTATTGGGACAACATCACATCTAAATGTGTTACATTCCTTGCTTAGTATGGCTCCAACGTTGAACTTCGCCCTAGATAGTTCAGAACGTGAGTAATACTGGTGTAGTCTCGCTTATTATCACTGACATTGATGAGTAGGCTATTTATTGGTGTATTTCACACCTCGTCATCGGCACTGGGGGATTTTATAGTAGGCACCTGCCTCATCAAGGCGAAATTGTCGTACGTTAACGACTGTACCACGGGTATCTCTTTGTAGAATCACTAAAAGGCTGAAAATTATGTTAAAGTTTCAACAATGATGGACTTGTCATTATGTTAACTGAGATTTCAGGTAAAATAAGCTTGTCACTCGAATTGCTTATCAGTGATCTTACTGTCACAGGGACGATTTATTCCGTGAATCAACATTGAATGATGCACATCCTCAAATATGGACAATTTATTCAAAAGCTTATTCAATGTCCGGCAGTAATCGTTTAGTAACAGAATCAGTAATATTGTGGTGAGTATTTTTATTTAGTTTAATTTTGCTATAATTTACAGTGTATTTGTTATTCTGTTAGATAATTTTACTGAACAACGCTGTACTAAACAATCTTTGTCATTAATTATATCCATGTAACATCAATGTTGAGTTTTGGAGAACATGTGATCAGGTCGTGACGTCAATCTGGTGGTTATTTAGAATTAGTCCGATAACCATTGGGTATTATCTTGTTGTGGAGTTTCCTCCATTAATGAATATTTACCTATTCGTAGAATTTCCCTGTTTTCTTGGTTTGCCTCATTGCCGTTTTTGGGCAGTGTCCCTGAGTTTGCTTACTTTACCCTATTTGCGGATTTTCTTGTGTTTCTTGGTTTGCGTGCTTTTATTTACCTATCTGCAGAGTTTACCTGTGTTTCTCAGTTTGCATACTTTTATCTTTTTCCGGAGTTACCTTGTATTTCCCCAGTTTGAATACCTTTATTTATTTCCGGAGTTACCTTGTATTTCCCCAGTTTGAATACCTTTATTTATTTCCAGATTTAGCTTGTATTTCCCCAGTTTGAATACCTTTATTTATTTCCGGATTTAGCTTGTATTTCCCCAGTTTGAATACCTTTATTTATTTCCGGAGTTACCTTGTATTTCCCCAGTTTGAATACCTTTATTTATTTCCAGATTTAGCTTGTATTTCCCCAGTTTGAATACCTTTATTTATTTCCGGATTTAGCTTGTATTTCCCCAGTTTGAATACCTTTATTTATTTCCGGAGTTACCTTGTATTTCCCCAGTTTGAATACCTTTATTTATTTCCGGAGTTACCTTGTATTTCCCCAGTTTGAATACCTTTATTTATTTCCGGGGTTACCTTGTATTTCTCCAGTTTGAATACCTTTATTTATTTCCGGATTTAGCTTGTATTTCCCAGTTTGAATACCTTTATTTATTTCCGGAGTTACCTTGTATTTCCCCAGTTAGAATACCTTTATTTATTTCCGGATTTAGCTTGTATTTCCCCAGTTAGAATACCTTTATTTATTTCCGGATTTAGCTTGTATTTCCCCAGTTTGAATACCTTTATTTATTTCCGGAGTTACCTTGTATTTCCCCAGTTAGAATACCTTTATTTATTTCCGGATTTAGCTTGTATTTCCCCAGTTTGAATACCTTTATTTATTTCCGGAGTTACCTTGTATTTCCCCAGTTAGAATACCTTTATTTATTTCCGGAGTTACCTTGTATTTCCCCAGTTTGAATACCTTTATTTATTTCCGGAGTTACCTTGTATTTCCCCAGTTTGTATACCTTTATTTATTATAGGAGTTACCTTTATTGGTTTCCGGAGTTACCTTGTATTTCCCCAGTTTGTATACCTTTATTTATTATAGGAGTTACCTTTATTGGTTTCCGGAGTTACCTTGTATTTCCTTAGTTTGTATACTTTTATCGCATTGACTCATTTCAGGAGTTGGCTATGGTCTTGATTTGCGTTCATTTTTCCTTCTCGGTTGTTTCGAGTGATTACAATTTTCTTTTTTGTGAAGTACCCTTACGTGTTTCCTTGGTTTATCTTTACTTACAAAGACACCTTTTTGTTGTTGTAAGGAGCTTATTTATTTCAAAATATATTTGAAATAGATGTTAATGAGAATGCGCCATAAATAGTCAATAGGGCAGGGTGTATATAATATAATACCGGGTACAGATATCATTTTGTTGGATAGAGTGAGATGTCGCTGATATTTCATACCATTTCAAAGAAAATGGTGTCCAGTAGACAATACGTGGGCTTTACTAGGTATCAGTACAATTGAAACAATCTCTTCTGTAACACCTTTTTAAGTGTTTCATATTGTGTATATTATTTCTAAACAGTCCATCCTTCAGAAGACAACGCCTAGACGCGCTAATGGTTTACAGTTAGAAAATATCTGTAAATGTGATATCTTTGTATGTGCATAATTAGTTGTTCAACGCCGCATATTTTGTAACATTTATGAGGATTTTTTTTATTGTGAAGAATCCTGTAATACATATAACCCCATGATACACGATCGTAAACAATGCCAATTAGACCGGTGTACGACAGCGTGTGTCTTCATCATAACATCAACTCACATGGGGTACACATAGAACACTGTTACCTGGGTGATAGAAGCTAAATACATTTCTTTCTTCATTACTCTGTGTGTATTATGTATCATCTAATGAAACCGCTTATTTATCATTAAAACTATGAGGAATTAATTAAGCATTGATGTCAATTTGTGTTTAGTTTCATCGGGGTATGAACAGAATTTTGTTTACAAACTGTAAACCCCTATGAACCTAAAAATAATTGACATCAACGCTAATAATTAATTTTTGAAAATAATTTTCTAATTTAAAACATTCTTTATGTACAATTTTACTGATTTTACATGGGATTCTTTTTCTCAAATCAATACACAACGTCAGTTGCCGTACTGTGACGTCACATTTTTTGCGCCATTCTCGGAAAAAGATCTCAACCAATCAGAAAGCCGCATTCTGCGTACAAACAATGGAAAATTAATTATTAGTTTATGATTAAAATATATACTTTTCTAGCAACTACCAAGTGTCCAAACTGTAGCTGTAACATCCTCCTAACCTTCTTTGCATATTTCTTACACACATGTCTTTACTGTGAATCTCTTTATCTTACACATATTTTTTAATAGAACATTATTGAGCTTTATAAACGATTTCCTCTGGAACACTCTTGATGACATGTACTCTCAATACTTTTTTTAACATTAACTTTATTGTGAAACTGTATATTTCCCTCATTGAATTTTGTTTTCTTTGGACATCTATACATATATGTATATATACAAATAAGCGTAACCCACATAGATAGCTTACAACTCCGCTCTATGCTAAGCGTGATGATTTCAGTCTCAATTGTTAATTTTTCTCCATACTAACTATTATTAGGGAAACGCTGATTTCCCTAAGTTTGGTATTCAAAGATTTTGCAAAGAGCAAGTCGCCGATAAAGCAACAGACGCTTACCGTTTTGAAACGCCTGGTCTTCTCTACTTGTTTGTCCATAGTGTACATTACTATTGTTTTAAGGGTTTTGAGTTAGAATTAGTGTTCCGTTGTATTGTCAGTTTTCACACGTTATAAAGTGATATCTATAACACACTGTTAAGGTCTGTACATTCTGTAAGTTATATTTTGAAACTGTACATAAACGTTTTTCAGAGTGGAATGATTTCTTTGAAATCCCTGAAGATACGTTTATATTTAGTGACTGATGCAATATTTCCCTTAGTTACAAAATACGTTCCTTACTTACAATCATGTTCTAAGATTATATTGATTCAAGGTAGTACAGGTATCTTATACCGAGAAACGTAATACAACATTGGTCCTCTGACAGTTCCTACTTCGTGTAATATTACATCAATTTTGGCTCCTACTCTGGTTTCACGATGACTAATCGCAGTCCTGAAGTAGACAATAGCGGGTATGATAATAGGTACACCCACTAAGTTTGAGAGCTTGAGTGTAAGCGTTGTTCGATTACAGACCAGTTACTTCATATCGAATACGATGATCAGCCATAATGGTAATATGAATATTTACCCACTTTTCGGTTACAATGTAAGAACATTATCTCGACATGAAATCAGAATCAGCTTATTTTTTATAATAATTATTTTCAGTGAACAATCTGTATTACACGATTAAGCTGAAGGTCGAGCACGTGGTGCGTTATGTTTGATTGACAATAGTACATAAGATATCAGCTGAGATCGTTATCGCTTGACTTTACCTTTTAATTATGTATGTATGTCAATACGGTTGTATTTGCAGACCACCCATTCATCGGCTGATATCAGTTCTGTACCAATCCTGCTTGTGATCGTTATCAGGCCTTTTTATGCAAAATTCAAAGAATGTCACCAAAACATTGAGTTTTTTCCCACTATAACTTTTAATCAATGGCTGTACTTTCGAGTAATTTGAAGGCTTATTGACATGGGGAATCGGACAACTCCGAACGCCGATCGCAGTGATATGATATTGCGATTAATCTTTATATAACCATTACATACAAATAAGTTTAATTGTATGATTTAGCGTAAATAACTCTTGATGGAGTGATAACTAGTGCAACAGATCTAGGAATTGGCACCGTGGTGCATTTATAGTTTAATTTGAGATGTTTTAATCATCAACACTTAACTAATCACAACACCTGTCTTTGAAATGACAGAAGCACAGGTGTTTCTTGTCTTTGTCATACTAAGGTACCTTATAGTGTATACCTGCTGATCTAGAGGAGGGGTTGTAGAAAATTGTATATATATTCCTATGTTGATTTGGATGACTCCTCAGTCCAATTTTCTCAAGTCCAATAACAAGCCAATGGTTATTTCCACAAGCATATCGAGTTGCTGAATTCTATATTCATGTGGTATAGGGGTTTAAAGATTCCTGTCACAAAGCTACATACCTTACACATTTTGCTATTGAAATTTACAGCTTATTCACATAGGGGCGGTTCTGATTGTTTGATAAGTTTGCTCAAGCATTGTTTTCAGTTGTAAGATCTCATGTGGATATTTTCTTTCATGTTATCTTTCTTGGTATCTTAAATGCACCCATGCGCAGGTCAGGTGACCCGAGTGTCAGAATTCGAAAACAGTTGTGAAACCATCTGGTGTTTTCAAACTATGAACTTGTTTGTGACTTGATTGGTTTGTCACAGTAGAGTTGCATTTGTTTTTAACATTGACTGAATAAATTAAAAAAAAGTTGGGTACGACAGACGTTTTTGAGTTCGATTTAGGTTCAATGTTTTGTTGCTTTGTTTGTAATCATATATATTCTATTAGGTATGAAAGTAAACGGAAATTGTAAGAAAGTTTAAAATAACATTTTTGTGGTTCTCACTTGTCAGTTTTACAATCAGATAAAGCAGAGGATTGCAAAATAGTGGTTAGACTCATACGTAAACGGTTTAGACTTTTATAGACATTCAAATCGACATTTAAAATCACTGATACTATCTCCTCAGGGGTAATTGCGTCGTGTACATGTGGACATAAAAGATGACTCTTGCTACTCTTGGGAAAATTCAATAGGAAGCCGAAAGTGAAATGTGCTGTAAAATTTTAATATCAAACGATAAAACCAGAGGGAATACACTATTATTGGTCGACATTTATTTATCATCGTCCTTTCGAGTGTATTGTGTAATTATCGCCACGGTGAAAATACCGCTCTAATTATCAATCTTTACGGGAGCACTTTATATCATTTAACCGAATCTTATTTAGTAAAATCGTCAAATAATCATAAATTGAAATGTTGTTTTATATTGTAGTATAGTTTCCAGCCAACAATAAAAAGTATTGTAGTACTATTTATGTTCTTAAACGTGTAGTCGGTATTATGTAGTGTATATAAGAGGATTTGTATTCGGTTTTGTTTTGTGTATTAGAGGATGTGTACTCGGTATAATATATTGTGTATTAGAGGATGTGTACTCGGTATTATTTATTGTATATTAGAGAATGTGTACTCGGTATTATTTATTGTATATTAGAAGATGTGTACTCGGTATTATGTATTGTGTATTAGAGGATGTGTACTCGGTATTATGTATTGTATATTAGAGGATGTGTACTCGGTATTATATATTGTATATTAGAGGATGTGTACTCGGTATTATATATTGTGTATTTAGAGGATGTGTACTCGGTATTATGTATTGTGTATTAGAGGATGTGTACTCGGTATTAGGTATTGTGTATTAGAGGATGTGTACTCGGTATTATATATTGTGTATTAGAGGATGTGTACTCGGTATTATATATTGTGTATTAGAGGATGTGTACTCGGTATTATGTATGGTGTATTAGAGGATGTGTACTCGGTATTATATATTGTATATTAGAGGATGTGTACTCGGTATTAGGTATTGTGTATTAGAGGATGTGTACTCGGTATTATATATTGTGTATTAGAGGATGTGTACTCGGTATTATATATTGTGTATTAGAGGATGTGTACTCGGTATAATGTGTTGTATATTAGAGGATGTATATTCGGTATTATGTATTGTGTATTAGAGGATGTGTACTCGGTATTATGTATTGTGTATTAGAGGATGTATACTTGGTATTATATATTGTGTATTAGAGGATGTGTACTCGGTATTATATATTGTGTATTAGAGGATGTGTACTCGGTATTATATATTGTGTATTAGAGGATGTATACTCGGTATTATATATTGTGTATTAGAGGATGTGTACTCGGTATTATATATTGTGTATTAGAGGATGTATACTCGGTATTATGTATGGTGTATTAGAGGATGTGTACTCGGTATTATATATTGTGTATTAGAGGATGTGTACTCGGTATTATATAGTGTGTATTAAAGGATGTGTACTCGGTATTATATATTGTGTATTAGAGGATGTGTACTCGGTATTATGTATTGTGTATTAGAGGATGTGTACTCGGTATTATGTATTGTGTATTAGAGGATGTGTACTCGGTATTATGTATTGTGTATTAGAGGATGTGTACTCGGTATTATATATTGTGTATTAGAGGTGTGTACTCGGTATTATGTATTAGAGGATGTGTACTCGGTATTATATATTGTGTATTAGAGGATGTGTACTCAGTATTATATATTGTATATTGGAGGATGTGTACTCGGTATTATATATTGTGTATTAGAGGTGTGTAGTGGGTATTATATATTGTGTATTAGAGGATGTGTACTCGGTATTATATATGGTGTATTAGAGGATGTGTACTCGGTATTATGTATTGTATATTAGAGGATGTGTACTCGGTATTATATATTGTGTATTAGAGGATGTGTACTCGGTATTATATATTGTGTATTAAAGGATGTGTACTCGGTATTATGTATTGTATATTAGAGGATGTGTACTCGGTGTTATGTATTGTGTATTAGAGGATGTGTACTCGGTATTATATATTGTGTATTAGAGGATGTGTACTCGGTATTATATATTGTGTATTAGAGGATGTGTACTCGGTATTATATATTGTGTATTAGAGGATGTATACTCGGTATTATATATTGTGTATTAGAGGATGTGTACTCGGTATTATGTATTGTGTATTAGAGGATGTGTACTCGGTATGATATATAGTATATTAGAGGATGTGTACTCGGTATTATGTATTGTGTATTAGAGGATGTGTACTCGGTATTATGTATTGTGTATTAGAGGATGTGTACTCGGTATTATATATTGTGTATGAGAGGATGTGTACTCGGTATTATGTATTGTGTATTAGAGAATGTGTACTCGGTATTATGTATTGTATATTAGAGGATGTGTATTGTGTATTATGTATTGTGTATTAGAGGATGTGTACTCGGTATTATATATTGTGTATTAGAGGATGGTACTCGGTATTATATATTGTGTATTAGAGAATGTGTACTCGGTATTATGTATTGTGTATTAGAGGATGTGTATTGTGTATTATGTATTGTGTATTAGAGGATGTGTACTCGGTATTAGGTATTGTGTATTAGAGGATGGTACTCGGTATTATATATTGTGTATTAGAGAATGTGTACTCGGTATTAGGTATTGTGTATTAGAGGATGTGTACTCGGTATTAGGTATTGTGTATTAGAGGATGTGTACTTGGTATTATATATTGTGTATTAGAGGATGTGTACTCGGTATTATATATTGTGTATTAGAGGATGTGTACTCGGTATTAGGTATTGTGTATTAGAGGATGTGTACTCGGTATTATGTATTGTGTATTAGAGGATGTGTACTCGGTATTATATATTGTGTATTAGAGGATGTGTACTCGGTATTATATATTGTGTATTTGAGGATGTGTACTCGGTATTATATATTGTGTATTTGAGGATGTGTACTCGGTATTATGTATTGTGTATTAGAGGATGTGTACTTGGTATTATATATTGTGTATTAGAGGATGTGTACTCGGTATTAGGTATTGTGTATTAGAGGATGTGTACTCGGTATTATATATTGTGTATTAGAGGATGTGTACTCGGTGTTATTTATTGTAAATTAGAGGATGTGTACTCGGTATTATATATTGTGTATTAGAGGATGTGTACTCGGTATAATTTTGGTGTATTAGAGGATGTATACTCGGTATAATTTCGATGTGTTAAGGAATATCTACTCAGAATTCATGTTCATTTAGGGAATATGAATTTGGCGATGTTAATGGTTTATCGAGATTGATGTTTCCATGAGTGATCATTCAGACCATAGGTACTAGATACTGTTAATGGTTTACTATTGTAATCATTATATTCCCGTTTTGAAGAAAAATATCTGAAACATTTACATGACACGAAATTCCTTGATCATTACGGCAATGACGTCCGTCCCAGTTGTGAATTCTCTAGTTCAATGATGTTTGATTTTAATGAATATCACATTTAAAATCTGACCGAAATTATCGATGTCTTTAGGTCAATGTGTTTCTACTGATCGCAAGTACAAGTGACATTTCTATACTAATTATACCTTGTATAATTACTGGATGGCTTGCAGATAAACTCATGTTTGTTTTGGTTTTGGCGTTTGACGATACTTAGTATGAGATCCACTGTGTGTTGGTTTACCTGAATAAATATTAATTTCAGAAAAGGTAGTTCAGTGTAAGTTTTAGATTTTGCGTGAGGTTTCGGGTCTATACATATCTTATTTTCATACATGAATGATAATTAAAAGATTTGCTGGGGAGGATACCTACGCTCGACAGGGAAAAATAGCTCTAGCGAGTTCAGTCCGTCCTTATCTTCGTGTGACACTGGCTTAAACAAGACAAAACATTACAGTAGCTAATTTATTTCATATCGGCGCTACCCTGCTGTTGTTTATTTACGGTGAAATTGAAAACGCCAACTTCAACGTTCTTCTCTTCAGTGTATAAATAAATACATACAAATCGGCCGACGGGATACATTTAACAATAGCTGCTTATCACGGCAATTTAATCGTGGCTATACGCTTGTGTGACAACGAAAGAGTCTTCCCCCGTCACACCTCCCAGGAACAGCAAAGTAATCTGGGTCGAAATTTCTGGCTTTTCAAATTAAATTACTCAAATGAAATAAAACTCGAACTAAATCTCTGACTGTGGGGACTTTTTATGTTAACATTTATGAACGTTTATCTTAGACGAGTGACACCTGTAGATGGCGCTGCTAGGTAGATCGAGGTAGGCTCCCACTCATTGTCAGTACAAGAGATTGTAAGAGAGTTCAGTAGATACACTTAGATCTTACTCCTCTGGAACGCCTGGTCCTATTCCCATTCTTTTTCAAAGTTACACATGGAAATCTTGAATCATATGTTGTCCTCGTATTGGCGATTTTTCAGCTCGCAAACAATTTTGTTATTATGTCGATATTCTCTGTTGTTTTAGCCATTGTTTCCGAATGCTTTTTGCCATGACTGCAACGGGATCGAAGCCACTGGATAGCAGATTTGCAATGCTTTTAAATGGGGAGGTTTTGATATTTAGGATAAATAACAAGTTTAGACAAGTCTAGAAGTATGTTATTATGATATATTGATGATATTATTAAAAGCGGGGGGATATCATTAAAGAAATTGTTTTGAAAATCTCATCTGTCATGCATGACAGCGTTGCAGTGCTTGGACGAATTGATTTCATTTCGTATTGATAAATAGCACCAAATTGTTCTGCTGGAAAGCAAATGAAGTCGGAACATTGACAGTGATAACACAATGAACGTAAACAACTAAAGGTGTTTTTTCTTGAAAAAAAAAATTCGTTTGGTAAACATGTATGATGTATATTGTCTGACAAATATATTCTGACGGTAAATGATTGACATCACAATAAAATTACACACAAAAATATATACTGACTGTAAATGATTGACATCACAATTAAATTACACACATACATTGTATATATACTGACGGTAAATTATTAACATCACAATTAAATTGTACACACATACATTGTATATATACTGACTGTAAATGATTGACATCACAATTAAATTACACACACATACATTGTATATACTGACGGTAAATAATTGACATCACAATTAAATTGTACACCCATACATTGTATATACTGACGGTAAATGATTGACATCACAATTAAATTACACACACATACATTGTATATACTGACGGTAAATAATTGACATCACAATTAAATTGTACACACATACATTGTATATATACTGACGGTAAATTATTAACATCACAATTAAATTGTACACACATACATTGTATATACTGACGGTAAATAATTGACATCACAATTAAATTGTACACACAGAATTATATATTGATGGTGAGTGAATTACAATTTAACTACTTTCACACTATCTAATCACACACAAGTATTTATGATACTTAAATAATTCTTACTACATATTAATAAGCCCAGTAGACCAAGTAGTCCATATACTCTAATATCTCATAGCTAGTAAAGTATGTACCTTTATCAGAGTCTTTATCTTGATTTTCCAGGAACAAACACTAAGTTTAACACGTTCTTGTCCTCGAATGTCTTTTATGCATGTATAATAACTTAAGGGGGATACATTCTGTAGATATATCTGCTTTCTATTATTTCCCTATTGCAGTACAGTTTCATTATTACTTTTTAGGAATGCATTCAGTTATTTTAAGGATAATTTTTCAGTAGTTATATGATATAAGGTCATTTATATACATAATTATTTGTTTATAAAGCTGTTATCTTTAAAGACCATATAATAACCATAAAACGTATGACGTCATCAAGACCAACTTTCCTTTTACGGCAGTATTTGGTGAGGAAACCTACGCCGACTCTCTCCAGGAGAGCCTCAAAACGTTATGCTATGCGAATAAAACACAAAGAATGTGTTCTCCGGAATAATAACGTCTACACTATACCCCAGTCAAAAGGAATCTGCTTGTCTGTTTGAAGCAATAGTCCAGTAAATTCCTATTTAATTTAAATTACCCATTAAAACTGCTCTGAGAACGGCTGTTTCGGATTGTCAGGACATTTAAGAGCGAACTGTATAGGTAGGATTTGTCTCCTTTATATAGAGCTCAACGTGACGAAATATACCAAGATACAGTATCTTCAATTTCTATAGTCGATAACAAGCAGCTGATGTAAAGTACAATTGGCACATAATGCTAGCTATATCATGTACCCTTAACTATTCCCAATATTTACTAACCCCCCCCCCCCCCCCCCCCCCCCCCCACACACACACAACTGTTATATAGTCTACCCTTAACTATCCACAATATTTACTACCCCTCAACTGTTATATAGTCTACCCTTAACTATCCCCAACATTTACTACCCCCCTCAACTGTTATATAGTCTACCCTTAACTAACCCCAATATTTACTACCCCCTCAACTGTTATATAGTCACCTAACTATCCCTATTACTAACCCCTAAGTATATATCTACCATTTACTATCCCATAACCCCCTCAACTGTTATATAGTCTACCCTTAACTATCCCCAATATTTACTACCCCCCTCAACTGTTATATAGTCTACCCTTAACTATCCCCAATATTTACTACCCCCTCAACTGTTATATAGTCTACCCTTAACTATCCCCAATATTTACTACCCCCCTCAACTGTTATATAGTCTACCCTTAACTAACCCCAATATTTACTACCCCCTCAACTGTTATATATTCCACCCTTAACTAACCCCAATATTTACTACCCCCTCAACTGTTATATAGTCTACCCTTAACTATCCCCAATATTACTACCCCCCTCAACTGTTATATAGTGTACCCTTAACTAACCCCAATATTTACTACCCCCTCAACTGTTATATAGTCTACCCTTAACTATTCCCAATATTAACTACCCCCTCAACTGTTATATAGTCTACCCTTAACTCTCCCCACTATTTACTACCCCCCCCTCAACTGTTATATAGTCTACCCTTAACTATCCCCAATATTTACTACCCCCTCAACTGTTATATAGTCTACCCTTAACTATCCCCAATATTTACTACCCCCTCAACTGTTATATAGTCTACCCTTAACTATCCCCAATATTTACTACCCCCTCAACTGTTATATAGTCTACCCTTAACTATCCCCAATATTACTACCCCTCAACTGTTATATAGTCTACCTTAAACTATCCCCAATATTTACTACCCCTCAACTGTTATATAGTCTACCCTTAACACTATCCCCAATATTTATACACCCCCTCAACTTTATATAGTACCCTTAACACTATCCCCAATATTTACTACCCTACAACTGTTATATAGTCTCCCTTAAACTATCCCCAATATTTACTACCCCCTCAACTGTTATATAGTCTACCCTTAACTATCCCCAATATTTACTACCCCCTCAACTGTTATATAGTGTACCCTTAACACTATCCCCAATATTTACTACCCTACAACTGTTATATAGTCTACCCTTAACACTATCCCCAATATTTACTGACCTACCCCCTCAACTGTTATATAGTCTACCCTTAACTATCCCCAATATTACTACCCCCATAACTTGTTATAAGTCTACCCTTAACTAACCCCAATATTTACCTATCCCCCTCAACTGTTATATAGTCTACCCTTACTATCCCCAATATTACTACCCAATTTATAGTCTACCCTTAACTTCTCCCATATATTACTACCCAATGTATACTAGTCTACCCTTAACTATCCCCATATACTACCCCTCAACTGTTATATAGTCTATACCCTTAACTATCCCCAATATTTACCTATCCCCTACAACTGTTATAGTTCCTAATATCCCAAATTACGACCTAACTTTTAGCACCTTACATCCCAATTTACCCCACTTTAATTACCCTACTACCAATATTACTTCCACAATGTATCCCACATTGCCTGGCATTTCATTGCCTGATATTTCATTTCCTGGCACTTCATTGCCTGGTACATGTACTTCATTGCCTGATACATGTACTTCATTTCCATGTACTTCATTGCCTGGTACATGTACTTCATTGCCTTGTACATGTACTTCATTGCCTGGTACATGTACTTCATTGCCTGGTACATGTACTTCATTGCCTTGTACTTCATTGCCTGGCACTTCATTTCCATGTACTTCATTGCCTTGTACTTCATTGCCTGGTACATGTACTTCATTTCCTGGCATTTCATTGCCTGGTAATGTACTTCATTCCCATGTACTTCATTTCCTTGTACTTCATTGCCTTGTACTTCATTGCCTGGCACTTCATTCAAGTTCCCACATTGCCTGATATTTCATTCGGGTTCCCACATTTCCTGGTACTTCATTGCCTGGTACTTCATTTGCCTGGTTCTTCATTGCCTGGTACATGTACTTCATTGCCTGGTACTTCATTTCCTGATATTTGATTTCATGGTACTTCATTGCCTGGTACATGTACTTCATTGCCTGGCACTTCATTTCCATGTACTTCTTTGCCTGGTACTTCATTGCCTGGCACTTCATTTCCATGTACTTCATTTCCTGGTACATGTACTTCATTCCCATGTACTTCATTTCCATGTACTTCATTGCCTGGTACTTCATTTCCATGTACTTCACTGCCTGCTACATGTACTTCCTTCATTCAAGTTCCTACATTGCCTGATATTTCATTCGGGTCCCCACATTTCCTGGTACTTCATTGCCTGGTACTTCATTTGCGTGGTACTTCATTTGCCTGGTACTTCATTCAAGTTCCCATATTGCATGGCCCTTTATTTCATCGCCGCCACATCAACGAAGTTGTTATTGTCAAACTATTCTTTTATCAACTTGATTTACAAACCGTTATCAATACGTAAATCTCTATATTGATTTACGATACAGATATCCACATTAGTTATTTTGACACATCAAATATTTGTTTCCTTCGTGCCCACCACAAAAGCTTGAGAGCGCACCTCAGATACCCTCTCGTTGTCGAATTATACGCTGAACTATCTTAGTTACCATTCACAGTAATGTTATTTTCCAATTTACCGATCCGCTGCAAAACCGGCAGAGTTAAATGATAATTAGGCCAACTTGTTTTGTCCTGTGTAGCTATAAGCAAGATAATTGATTTTTACCAGAAGATTAGGCTTTTGTTGGAGAGATGTGAATGGACAGATAATTTGTGCCCTCTCCCTGTGTGAACGGACGTACGGGGTGACATTTCTCCCTTCTTTGTTACCGACACAGGTGTGTATACCTTTTCCAGAACGTTTATGCACTCATCATATGGGCACCATTAAATTGGTCACAATGACTACACGATTTTGTCTCGACCAGCCATTGGTCATCAACTGCCTTTGGTTGAAAGCGATATTTAGGAAATTCAATAAGTACACACTCAAAACTGTACTTACTTAAATTATGTAATAATATCATGTGTTTGTTAAAATCTTAACTATCTAACATAATAATTTACCAAAAACATTAAATGTTTAGTGTTATTGCAGACATATTTTGACATTGTTTAGACCGAATTTAAACGTTCTAACTTTTCATCATGATTTCTAGGTTTGGCGACTATCACCACTAAAAATCAAATAAAAAACAGTAACAGCCCACTTTTAATGTTTTAACTACATGTTTAACGTAACATCATTATCATATTACAATTTGTTCTGTGGGTTTGTTCTCCCTACCTGGTATAAAATGAATACAGTAATTCAGATACACAGCAATGATTATTTGTACTAAAGGTTATGTCTGTCAACGTTTTAAAGTAGTATTCCTAAATCTGGTCCCCAAACTTAACAAAAGCACAGAAGGCCATTGCAACAGTTACGCACATACACGAAATGGTCTTTGCGTCATCGCTATTTATAAATTAATCGTTCATTCCTAAATTAATAAATCCTAAATTACTCATAGGGAATGTTCTCATAATTTGTTGTAAATGTCATTTCATCTTAACAATGCAGTTTACATTTAAACAATAAAATATGTCTCTAATCAAAACAATGAAAAGTGTCTCCATTTTAAGAAATATGATGAATCTCCGTTCATAGAAATGTGGTGTATCTTAATTCTAAGAAATGTGGTGTATCTTAATTCTAAGAAATGAGGTGTATCTTAATTCTAAGAAATGTGGGTGTATCTTAATTCTAAGAAATGAGGTGTATCTTAATTCTAAGAAATGAGGTGTATCTTAATTCTAAGAAATGTGGTGTATCTTAATTCTAAGAAATGAGGTGTATCTTAATTCTAAGAAATGTGGTGTATCTTAATTCTAAGAAATGAGGTGTATCTTAATTCTAAGAAATGTGGTGTATCTTAATTCTAAGAAATGAGGTGTATCTTAATTCTAAGAAATGTGGTGTATCTTAATTCTAAGAAATGAGGTGTATCTAAATTCTAAGAAATGTGGTGTATCTTAATTCTAAGAAATGAGGTGTATCTTAATTCTAAGAAATGAGGTGTATCTTAATTCTAAGAAATGTGGTGTATCTTAATTCTAAGAAATGAGGTGTATCTTAATTCTAAGAAATGTGGTGTATCTTAATTCTAAGAAATGAGGTGTATCTTAATTCTAAGAAATGAGGTGTATCTTAATTCTAAGAAATGTGGTTATCTTAATTCTAAGAAATGAGGTGTATCTTAATTCTAAGAAATGTGGTGTATCTTAATTCTAAGAAATGTGGTGTATCTTAATTCTAAGAAATGAGGTGTATCTTAATTCTAAGAAATGTGGTGTATCTTAATTCTAAGAAATGTGGTGTATCTTAATTCTAAGAAATGTGGTGTATCTTAATTCTAAGAAATGTGGTGTATCTTAATTCTAAGAAATGAGGTGTATCTCAATTCTAAGAAATGAGGTGCATCTCCACTCAACGAAATGTGGTTTATCTCAATTCTAAGAAATGTGATGTACAAGTGTATCTCAGTTCTAAGAAATGTGATGTACAAGTGTATCTCAATTCTAAGAAATGTGATGTACAAGTGTATCTCAATTCTAAGAAATGTGATGTACAAGTGTATCTCAATTCTAAGAAATGTGATGTACAAGTGTATCTCACTTCTAAGAAATGTGATGTATCTCATTAAAAAAAAGTGTATGATCTTAATTCAAAGAAATGTTATTATGCGTCTCCATTCAATGAAGACATTATCCCCACTGATTGCCATGAGATTACAGACGTGTCTACTTAACACGAGGAGTATGTGCCTCTAGTTAATGTATCCACATCAGCTGTGGATAATAAGGTTAGTTATAGCGAAGTATGTCGGAGTTATTCCTCTTTGTAGCATCTCCGCATCAGCTCACTGGACCACTCCGTACAATAGTTAATTTTAAAGCAATCATATTCGATGAAGGGTTTTTTTCTTCTATGAAAACTTTACATTATCGCCTACTGTCGTATCCCCGATTAACATATGTCATCAATTCAATAGAAGTCTACCTTTCATCGCAGGAAGAGGTTATTTAATATTGGAAGTTACGATTTTAATGCCATGGGTAAATGATGTGAAAGTGATGAATTGTTTATGAATTCATAGTACTGCCGATTGTATTTGTACCTGTGTACGAGCATGGTGGTAGGTGCATCAGTGAGATATATGACATTACTACAAGACACATTACAATTTTACAGATTTTATGTACTTACAAGCGAATTAATACATTACAGAATTAAATCGCCGTAATACAAATGTACCTAGCATGTAAATGTTAAGATACTCTACATAAAATGAACATACAACTCGTGTTATGTTATTATATTACATTAAAGTAATGAAATTACATTGCAGTTTAAATATTGGTTTATTTCGTCATGTCTTCTTACAACATTTATACATTAAACATAATCTAAAACACAATATATCTGCAGACAAAGCATTTATACAATAAGTATATAGGTACTCTTCGTGAGTTTCGATTTGATTGTAAAAAGGATATCAATATAAGATAGATAAAAGCAATGTTTATAATGTTATTCGTCTTAATGTTCTTTTCCTAGATCATTCAATACTATAGCCTCGGTACTTTTACTTATTGTATATATATATATATATATTATTGCGTTTTTTGTGTTTTGTTTTTTTCACCTTTAAAAAATATATATTTAAGCGGCGATTTTGTATTGGAAAAGCTATGACGCAGTAGACCACGTTTTTTCACTCAGCGAAAATAAAGCAATTAAATAAAGAAATGTCTAATAACATCGAACATGATACCCATCTAAAATATATGTAATAAAACCTTTGACGACCAGTAATCACAGCGACATATTGTTGGTGTAACTTGGAAATCAGAAATGTTAAAGTCACGGTGAGGCTTTAAATGTCACACTGCGGGATGTTACTTAACACACAAGCACATGCCAGTTAACCGATACAATCTCATAGGGAATGTGGAGACAGTTTATTATCAATTGTCACATAAAAGTTTCTAATGAAGTCAATTAGCACGTGTATACCTACCCTGATATCAAATACATGTACAGACCGAGGGGTACCGAACATCTCAACAGGTGTGCTCGACTTCTTGATAACTTGACAAAGACCGTCGTATATTTGAACGTCGGTGTTGTTTACGTAAACAAAATGTAATTCTTGGCACATATATCTTTATCTGTAAAACTGAATCATAAACATGTATACATATTATATCGATCATTATCATAATGTTACCACACATACTGTTATATGATGGTATTAAGCTGGTCATGTTGTTTCGTCAAGGTAAGCATCGGTTCGTGGCCATTAAGATCCCCAGACCGTAACCGACAGGTCACAAGAGCCCTCCGACTGTCACACGGGTTAGTAGTGACACACTAACTAGACAAACACTACCACTTAACTGGTAAATGGAAAAACATAATTCTATCACATAAATAAACACAAAGTTAGTTTGTTAATTTGTTTTCAGAGGATGACTATATGTTAACCAAATCGCTACATACTTTTCACGTCGTAAGTTGTTGAGGTTTTATGTGTATATCATTACATTGATACAGTCCCTCCCTAAAGTTGGTGGGGAGATATTCACAGTTGTCAATATGCCAAGTAAATGGGAGTTTGCATTGTTTTAACATCAAACGAAAACATCAGACATTCCATTATGACTTCTAGAATCTTAAAGTAGTGCCAAGCACTTAGTGTATTTTTAATTTATTATTTACATATATTTTAAAATAGAGATCATTCATTAACTGTATCTAAAACAGTACCTACAAACGTCGATATGGTACCAATTCACCTAAAATGTTAACACAGATGGTGGGGCGGCAGTGACACCTTGAAATATTACCCGACAGGAAAAAATATACCACCCCTCAGGGAAAATATACCACCCCTCAGGAAAAATATACCACACCTCAGGAAAAGTATACCAATCCCTCAGGAAAAAATACCACCCCTCAGGAAAAAATAAATCACCTCTTAGGAAAAAATAAATCACCCCTCAGGAAAAAATGTATCACTCCACAGGAAAAAATATCACCCATATGGAAAAAATACCACCCAAATGAAAAACAAATATCACCCCACAGAAAAATATATCACCTCACAGGAAAACAGTCGTCATACTCAAAAGGCAAGCAAGTTATATCATGAGGGAAAGAGAAATGTTATATCATGAGGGAAAGGGAAATGTTATATCATGGGGGAAAGGGAAATGTTATATCATGTGGGAAAGGGAAATGTTATATCATGAGGGAAAGGGAAATGTTATATCATGTGGGAAAGGGAAATGTTATATCATGGGGGAAAGGGAAATGTTATATCATGAGGGAAAGGGAAATGTTATATCATGAGGGAAAGGGAAATGTTATATCATGGGGGAAAGGGAAATGTTATATCATGGGGAAAAGGGAAATGTTATATCATGTGGGAAAGGGAAATGTTATATCATGTGGGAAAGGGAAATGTTATATTAAGGAGGAAAGGGGAATGTTATATCATGGGAAAAGGGAAATGTTATATCATGAGGGAAAGGGAAATGTTATATCATGAGGGAAAGGGAAAGGAAATGTTATATCATGGGGGAAAGGGAAATGTTATATCATGTGGGAAAGGGAAATGTTATATCATGTGGGAAAGGGAAATGTTATATCATGGGGGAAAGGGAAATGTTATATCATGAGGGAAAGGGAAATGTTATATCATGGGGGAAAGGGAAATGTTATATCATGGGGAAAAGGGAAATGTTATATCATGTGGGAAAGGGAAATGTTATATCATGTGGGAAAGGGAAATGTTATATTAAGGAGGAAAGGGGAATGTTATATCATGGGAAAAGGGAAATGTTATATCATGAGGGAAAGGGAAATGTTATATCATGAGGGAAAGGGAAAGGAAATGTTATATCATGGGGGAAAGGGAAATGTTATATCATGGGGGAAAGGGAAATGTTATAGCATGGGTGGGGGGGGGGGGGGGGGGGGGGGGGGGGGGGCAATCTCTGCATGTGATTTGAAGAATTCCGCATCGGAAAAAATTAAAAAGCGCCATACTCAAAAGTCTAGCAGGTCTCTGCAAGTGACAAACATATTAACTCATGAAAAAAAGAATGTTTTGAACTATTGGTTAAATTAAATAGTGAACTTGTTATTTGTCGTTTCACTCTTGATTGTGTTATTACTTGTCTTTAATAAACCAAATGACTGGCGTATTGTAGTTTAAACTTAATCTGGCTATAATTTCTCAGATTTATCTCATTGTTATCCATTTCAATAACATTCACATGTCTCCGTGATAGGGAATACGTTGTACATATTAACTCGACTTCAAACGGATAATATTTTACTGTTTTCTATGGCTGTTGTCCTCGTCCAATTAAAATCATACACATAATCTACTCCTCGATGGATTGAATTATACCTTATATGGAATATTTTACCGTTCATCATTACGCTGAGTTGGAAGGAATAAGTGCAACATTAATCCTCTTTTCACCATCAATGTTATCTGACAACACATGTAGTGGACCGTGTCCAAACAATCCTACCGTAACATTTACATTCAGTGTCTCCCTCGTACAGTAAATCGGTTTTGTAGCAAAAACTGGGAAAAGTTATGTCTCACTTTTTTTTGTTTTCAACAAATTATTATAAGTCAAAATAGTAATTCCTTATCTAAATAATCCTTTAGGGATATCACTGAACCGGAACAAGTGCCTTCTGAAATAATTTTGGGCAGCCTTTGTGATGTTCAATACAGACATGTTTACACCATACGTTTCTGCATTGAATGTATCAACAATTCCTATTTAAAGAATCTATTACTTCAATAAGGTAGTATCAATACCTGTGAAATATTGAATAAATTCCATTAAAATGCTTTGTGTATCTATAATATTCTACCATGTGTGGTTCTGTTGTAATGAATTCAAATTAAAACTGTATCATTTTGACTGGTACGGCTAACGCGGAAGCTATCCGTTCGCCGCTGTTTCCATCTTATGAAATGTCTTGCTAGATACTAAATCAGAAAGGCATTCGGATAATTTTTATTATAAGTCTTATTGAGTTACAATAAAACTAGCCTAGAAAACTTGTATAAAAGTAAATACATTGATCGACGGTAACTATTGTAGTTAGGAAGTTAATGCAGAAATTTATTGTAGAAATGAGTAGGACTCACGGTCAATCGGCTTCAGGTGTGGAGACGGCACGCACATGACCCACAAACAGACCATTTACGACGGAGAAGCCTATTTAGATTTAGCGATGTCCTGCCAGTATTTTAAAAGATGGGCGGTTCAGCACTGTCACTGCTGACGGCTCCTTAATACTTGATAGTTTGAATTGGAAAGAAACATATTTTAACTGCCAGTACAGGGCTCCAAACAATTTTATACGATTTCAATAACACTTGTTCACATAACACCATGAAATATACATTTCGGGATATTCTGAGTGGTATTTGTAAAGATTTATGTTGTCGTGGGTAATTGCATGTCGAGACGAAGACTGTCTGAGAGCAGCAATCACGTCAGTCGAGGTCGGTTTCATGTCGTAGCGACTATTACACAACTACACAAAGCAGTTATAAAGACGAGAAATACGTAATGCAATAAATAAAGTCGACGTGCACGTAAGATGTTAAGTAGGTACCATAATGTTTGATAAATATCCGGCAATAAATGCATCAATTAAACGCTAGATTTACACAGTCACTTATCACATAATTTGATCCCAATCTTACCGCAATACGCCGATAAATATCACTAAAGCAAATTACTCTGTACGTTTTGTAGATATGTCTTTTTTTGTGTGTGAAAACTATGGTACAGGTACTTTGGCTTCAGGAATTATTGATCAGAGGAATGATAGCAGAGAACGAAACTGTACGATTGGTTATACCATCATTATCAGACTGTGTTTAACATTTTGTGTATGAGTTTGAGGGGGCGGGATGAGAAAGCTTGGTTATTAGTTTTGATAAGTCCCCATGATATCATAAAACATCAGGGTTGGGCAGTATGGAAAGTATGTTGTTCTCCTACTCGTAGAAAACGGAAGTTGAATTTGATCTCGCGATGAATAACCGGAAGTTGTAACCATCGCTAGGGCTAATTTGAGTTTACCACTCTGTTAATATTTACCTAGGGATGGTTATATCGTTTACATAAGATATTTCAGACGCTTTACGCTCTTGAGTTTTACAACAGACTTATGACACAGTGAAATGTTGTGTAAGATATTAGAATTAGTCAAGGGGTCCATGAAGAAAAGAATTCTTTCTCTTCTAGAACATAATCTGTACTGTGATGGTTAGTGCGATGTTATAAAAATATCAGACATTGATGGAAAATATCGTGTATCTGATGATTATGTTACTCTGATGTGTTACATTGCCATTGTTTAAACTAAGTCATTGTTTGTTATGGGTTTTACTTAGTAAAATATTATACATACATGTAGTTTATATCAGATATATTAAGAGGTTCTTCAGTGCACTCATGGTTAAATCTGCACTGTTTTTAGAATATGATTTTATAGTAATTGAATCTGCATTTTGAATTATAAAATCTTATAGAGCCCACAATTATTCATCTTTACACTTCCTGAGTGATTAATCAGCTGGTTAATCGGAACACAAAGACCAGAGGAAAGAACATTCTAACGATACCTTCCACATAACTAGTAAAGGTCAGCTTTCGTTTTATCTCTAAAGCGCTATTATTAAATACCCTTTTTGACGGTACGGGTATGATGAATTCCTTTTAATATATATTTCTCATTCCTCTGAATGCAGTCGATCGTCGATCGAACAATCAAAGATTGATCAAATTGAATAGATGTTCATTCTTAGAGCAAATATATTATCCCCTTGTATTGCTCTTTTTGTTCACTACCACGCTCTCATCTCTTTTAAGTGATCCGAAATTATAGGGTTGCTTGACACCAGCCCCTCCCACTCTATGTAAGGTTACGTCCACATTCAATAAATATTCAATTTCTTTCTATTACTATTTGTTGGCGTCTTCCAAGGCAGGGCTTTGAGTCTATTAAAACTTTCTTATCCCTTCAAGAAAGAAATATTTCTTTTATTCAAAATGTTAATTCATAATACATTCAGATGCTCATCAAATTCGCTTTCCAAACGATCGGATAGGCGAGTGTTACATTAAAATCAAATAGACAAGTGTTGCAACAGGAGAATGATCCAAGTAACCTTGTCCACTACAATACCACACGACGGATCATTGCTCTGCCTTCAATTTTTATTCTTTCCTTAAACATTCCTTTCACTGTTTTGCCAGCGTCTTTATTAGTTGGAGTGATTTCCGTTTTACGTGTGAATTAACCTGTCGTCAGTAATTACGCCAGAGCATGTAGCCCGGACCCTGGGGTAGTATCGTAGGCGGTGAGAAAGTGCGTTTCATGCACTCAGCGTCAACAGGTTCATCCCTGACATTTTCTTACAGTGTTTACTGACACTGATCTAGAAATCACTTCAGAGAAATATTTTACAGATGTCGTTTGTCTTTAATTTTGACTTTGATATGCTCAGTTGTGTCTTCTTTATGATATTGTAGTTTTAGTTACACGGTTCAGACTATATACATGTATTAAATGTTATTTCGATATCCAATATTGAACATTATAGAATTTATTTGTTTATGTCCCTATTGTATCTCCCCATCCATATTTTATTTTTCTTTCGACCGAGTGTTTTGGTTGCCTCCTATTATCAACACTTTAGGCCTTTAGCCATCACTGACGAGTCCTATCTTAAATCCTTTTGACTCTAATTTATCTTACTTCGAATAATGTTTGTAAGGGTGATAATAGCTTGTTTTCCCTTTGACGGTGTTTTCTGTTGTTTTGGGAGACCTAATTTGTAATTCATGTATTTTCCTTTCATACCTTATATAGTGTTTTGTCTTTGTTTTTGTAAGACCTTATTTGTAATAGTTTATCTTCTTTAAACAGTCATGTACCATATTGTACTTTCTATTAATATCAATCTGTTGCATTAGAGATTTTTGAAAGAGCTACATTTTTTGCTTTTTATTTATCTATTTATTTTTCTTCTGTAATATTGCATTAAATGAAAGGCCTTATTGGTAATAATATTTTTTTTATAAAAGATGTAAGTGTCACATCATAGTGTTTTGAAGTCTGAGTCTGTTTTAAGTTAAATGTAGGTCTTAATGATTGTAGGCAGTGATTATGTGTTTGTTTTATTGATCTTGATAAACAGTATGAAGTGATATCGTGCTTGTTTTGCTGATCTTAATAAACAGTCGTCAGTGATATCGTGCTTGTTTTGTTGATCTTAATAAATAGTACGAAATGATATCGTGCTGGTTTTGTCGATCTTAATAAACAGTCGTCAGTGATATCGTGCTTGTTTTGTTGATCTTAATAAATGGTACGAAATGATATCGTGCTGGTTTTGTCGATCTTAATAAACAGTCGGCAGTGATATCTAATCAACCGTACGAAGTGATATCGTGCTTGTTTTGTTGATCGTAATAAACAGTCGGCAGTGAAATCGTGATTGTTTTGTTGATCTTAATAAACAGTACGAAGCGATATCGTGATTGTTTTGTTGATCTTAATAAACAGTCGGCAGTGATATCGTGCTTGCTTTGTTGATCTTAATAAACCGTAAGAAATGATATCGTGATTGTTTTGTTGATCTTAATAAACAGTACGAAGTGATATCGTGCTTGTTTTGTTGATCTTGATAAACAGTCGGCAGTGATATCGTGCTTGTTTTGTTGATCTTAATAAACCGTAAGAAATGATATCGTGATTGTTTTGTTGATCTTAATAAACAGTCGTCAGTGATATCGTGCTTGTTTTGTTGATCTTAATAAACAGTCGGCAGTGATATCGTGCTTGTTTTGTTGATCTTAATAAACCGTAAGAAATGATATCGTGATTGTTTTGTTGATCTTAATAAACAGTACGAATTGTTATCGTGCTTGTTTTGTTGATCTTAATGAACAGTCGGCAGTGATATCGTGCTTGTTTTATTGATCTAAATAAACAGTCGGCAGTGTTATCGTGCTTGTTTTGCTGATCTTAATAAATAATAAATTATCTACTTATCTGTAAGAACTCATTTTGATTATGTATTTTCCATGGCCACTGACCCATTTAAATGTTCGCTCATGTCAACATCTTAGTGCGATAGGAAGTATATTTGCTGTCAACAGCCATGTCGTTTTATACTTTGTATGATACCAAGTGGTATCATATATGACCACTCGAGGAGTGACAAGTGGTTTAATTGTTCAACAAGAACTTTTCAACATTATGCACCAGGTTATAAACAAGTTAATGACCAATTATCAAACTACGAAAAAAATTTGACATTAACCCGTAGATGGTTTAAGTAATAATGACTGATATGATGTTAACAAATAGGATGCTGTCTTCCCTCCCCGTCCCCCCCCCCCCCCCCCCGTCCCTCTGTGTAGGGTACAGTCTACTCCCCCTCCTCTCCCTTTGTAGGGTACAGTCTACTCCCCCTCCTCCCTCTGTGTCGGGTACAGTCTACTCCCCATCCCTCTGTGTAGGATACAGTCTACTCCCCCTCCCCGTCCCTCTGTGTAGGGTACAGTCTACTCCCCCTCCTCCCTCTGTGTCGGGTACAGTCTACTCCCCCTCCTCCCTCTGTGTAGGGTACAGTCTACTCCCCCTCCCCGTCCCTCTGTGTAGGGTACAGTCTACTCCCCCTCCTCCCTCTGTGTCGGGTACAGTCTACTCCCCCTCCTCTCTCTGTATATGGTACAGTATACTCCAGTCCCCTCTCTCTGTTAGGGTACAGTCTACTCCCCCTCCTCTCCCTGTATATGGTACAGTATACTCCCCTCCACTCCTCTCTCTGTTAGGGTACAGTCTACTCCCCCTCCTCTCACTGTATATGGTACAGTATACTCCCCTCCCCTCTCTCTGTTAGGGTACAGTCTACTCCCCCTCCTCTCCCTGTATAGGGTACAGTCTACTCCCCCTCCTCTCTCTGTGTAGGGTACAGTATACTCCCCTCCCCTCCTCTCTCTGTTAGGGTACAGTCTACTCCCCCTCCTCTCTCTGTATATGGTACAGTATACTCCCCTCCTCTCTCTGTTAGGGTACAGTCTACTCCCCCTCCTCTCACTGTGTAGGGTACAGTCTACTCCCCCTCCTCTCTCTGTGTAGGGTACAGTATACTCCCCTCCCCTCCTCTCCCTATGTAAGGTACAGTTTATTCTCCTCCCCTCCCTATGTAGGGTACAGTATACTCCCCTCCCCTCCCCTCCCTATGTAGGGTACAGTCTACTCATCCCTCCTCCTTTCCCTCCCCCTCCCCTCCCTATGAAAGGTACAGTCTACTCCATCCCTCCTCCTTCTTCCCCTCCCCCTCCTCTCCCTATGTAGAGTACAGACTCCTGTCTGGGATAGGCAGGGACAGGTCAGATGAGGTGATTTTCTTCATTTAGAACGTCGATTGGACATCAGCTGTGTATTTTAGCACCTGATCGTTTAGCTGGTACGTCCCTGTCAGAGATTACGATGATAGTTGCGGAGAGTCTTCGGTCTGGGTTTTGGGCTAGCACGGGTCTGTGAAGGGGTGTTCGGAAGGCCAGGTGACGCCGGAGACCGGTCACACACAATGTGTGGAGTGGACGATGTCTCCAAAATGTCTAGTCTCCTCACCACCTAAATAACATTAAAACTTACATCAGGGTAACACAAGGTACATGACCTACTTGCAGTGAGGTAAGTTCTTGGTACATGAGACTGTGCCCTCCGTCACGTGTGTGGGTGATAAAGGATACTTAATGCACTGTAAGAAAACATTGTTTAATAGAACCCAAAACTGATACCTGTGAACCTCCCTGCAGTCCGAATTAAATTATATGATTTCTTTCGTACTCAATGACGTGATATTGATATCTTCGAATTTGAAGATGCGTTGTTTTATTTTATACAATATGAAGTGGATTTTTATGTCAAAGCTTTAAACAATGATTTCTATCATGTCAAGACTGGTTTATTGCTGAAGAAGCTAAAATGTACTATCCTTGATGAAACACATAAAAATATCAAAAAAGAGGCTGATAAGGGCATGTTCTTCAAAGTGATCAAATGATATACTGTAATTGCAATATTTTAATCCAGAAATAATGATATAAAGAATAATTAAACTTATCTCTCTTATGTGACGGGAAAATCTCAGCCCAGTGCAGCTTTGCAGTTTATCATCTGAGGTGTAAATTTCTCTGTCAGCATCATACAAGAGTGATTGATGAGCGTTCCTGTCGTAAAATAAAAATGAAATTGATAATTATGTTACATAAACAACATAGACTACCTACATAACAACAAGACAGTAATTCTGACTCAAAACCGATAAAACAAAAATATACATGGAGACCCTTCAAAAAGTACAAGGAGAATAAGAACAGGTGTTCCGGAGAGGTAAGGGTCTTTATCGACGACACCCGACATACGATACATTTATATATTCTATACAAAACAGTAGTATTACCTTATTACGATTCGTGGGGTTATATTGAGGATTCATCATTGACAAAAACACGAAATAAATAGATATTTTGCTCAACTAGAGTGTATGCACCTCTTTCTGGGTTACGGTCATATGGACGCGTCTGCTTTGGTTTTTATAGCTGGCGTCCATGTGTTAGTTTCCAATTCTTAGACGATTGTATGCAGAGTCGATATTATATGTTTATACACAACTCCTATACAACGGAAACGGGCGAGAGACCATTTTTGCGGATGTTTAGAAATGAATTAACACCGTGATGATATTTACCTATGAAGGTGTGATGTTTCTACAGTTATAATCCTCGTATTTACATTTCATTAAGTGAACATTGAACTGATTGGAGGTGGGCAGTTAGCTGTCCAGAATAGTTCGGGTCTGTTTGATGTCTGTGCTTAAAAGTCGCCTATTTCACCTGTAAACGTCAGTGCTCGACCATGGTCAAATACACATACACATCGTCATTTGTTTGTACAGTCCTTTGCACCTTCTAGTGGTAAAATGTGATGGTATGCATTCAACTTTCGACATGGTTTCGCAATATTCACGACACGTTGTTAGCTTTATCATCGTAAAGGATCGCTTTCTTTGCCAAAGATTGGTTTGCCATTTCTTTTTATCTACTTTTAATCTTTACTTAGAATACACAGTTTGTACAAATATAAAAACAGTCTTTACAGACACGACATATTAGTTCATTTAATTCCCACTTTATATTCATACCCGAGAAGGTTGAAAACGTGAATGTTGTCACAGCCCTAATTGGGAATGGAAGACCCCCAAGTGTATGTGTCATTAACGCTGGACTGGAAAACACTTGATTGCTTCGTCAATAGCCTGTTGGAGAGCTCATCACTAATTACCTTCAATAATATTGTTTTTTCTTAAATACGTAAGATAAGATATTGTTTAAAGAAATGGTTGGTTTATCAATAGAACTCATCTCAATATACACTGTCGTGTAATTTCAGTCACAGTTAGTAAAAGGCAGGGGAATCTATCATATACGCTATAGTAATGCGAAGGGCATGACGTAGACTGAATCATGTAGGCGATAAACCAGCAACTAACAAAGTAGGCATAGCTGTTTAGAAAATGACTGATACATCATTTATGAATTGCTAACAAACATCTTGTTCATTGTTTTATATTTACCATTGTATGGCACTGCCACTATATAACCCTACCAATTCAGTTGCGAGTTCACCAGCTTATGAACTGCCAACTGAAATTTGAATTTGAAAATTTCAAAAAAAACGCACGACAAATAAAAAATCGCAGATGGTAAATATAAGCAGCGCTAGCGCGCTTCATGGAATTTGCCTCTGTCCAGTTGGCATTCATATTGACTATGAATGCCAAGTGAAAGCCGTTCAATGCTTAAATAAAATCAAGCTTCAGCAGACGTACCTTAGGAGATATTTTCTGTTATACCCAGGTGTCGCATGTTGTGTTATAGTTTGCCCTACTGAATTACCCCGGTAGTTTATCAGTTTGTTTAGATGGTTTGGATTTAAACGTTTGTATCCTATTTCTGCAGCTTGTATTTTAAAGATGCTCTGCAGAATTTTATTATATCAGAACATTTAAACTTTCCTTTAAAATGTTAAACGTCAAAGATACATGGTGAAATGCATTCTGTATGCTTGTAAGATTTTTTAGATCGAGTTTATTCAAATAATCAAATTAAGTTTTTTAGTTATTGTTATTGAGAAATTTTGTATTTCTCTAAAAGTCAGTTATGTTTGATGTTCGTACCTTGTTCCATTGTGTGAACACACTTATTCTCATTTTGAGGATATGGCGTATCCCGGTTTTGACCTTGACTCGCAGACTGGGTATTGTCGATGAAGCTGAAGGCTCTTTCACTTCAGAAAGTTCAGTTTTATTCAAAATTGTAATATACATTTTGTTCATATTTTGCTGTTAATCGGTTTTGAGTTAGAATTACGGTTGCATTCTCAGATTCGTATTCTCTATATGTTTTATACCAATGACCAAATCATGTGGGGATGAACACGCATGCAGTTTGTGTGGCTGCAATGGGGTACTGGGTACATAAGACTGTTGTGTGTGTAGTTGTGTAAGACTGTAATGGGGTACTGGGTATATACGACTGTTGTGTGTGTTGTTGTGTAAGACTGTAATGGGGTACTGGGTATATACGACTGTTGTGTGTGTTGTTGTGTAAGACTGCAATGGGGTACTGGGTACATACGACTGTTGTGTGTGTAGTTGTGTAAGACTGTAATGGGGTACTGGGTATATACGACTGTGGTGTGTGTAGTTGTGTAAGACTGTAATGGGGTACTGTGTATATACGACTGTTGTGTGTGTTGTTGTGTAAGACTGTAATGGGGTACTGGGTGTATACGACTGTTGTGTGTGTAGTTGTGTAAGACTGTAATGGGGTACTGGGTACATACGACTGTTGTGTGTGTAGTTGTGTAAGACTGTAATGGGGTACTGTGTATATACGACTGTTGTGTGTGTAGTTGTGTAAGACTGTAATGGGGTACTGGGTACATACGACTGTTGTGTGTGTAGTTGTGTAAGACTGTAATGGGGTACTGGGTATATACGACTGTTGTGTGTGTAGTTGTGTAAGACTGTAATGGGGTACTGGGTATATACGACTGTTGTGTGTGTAGTTGTGTAAGACTGTAATGGGGTACTGGGTATATACGACTGTTGTGTGTGTAGTTGTGTAAGACTGTAATGGGGTACTGGGTACATACGACTGTTGTGTGTGTAGTTGTGTAAGACTGTAATGGGGTACTGGGTGTATACGACTGTTGTGTGTGTAGTTGTGTAAGACTGTAATGGGGTACTGGGTACATACGACTGTTGTGTGTGTAGTTGTGTAAGACTGTAATGGGGTACTGGGTACATACGACTGTTGTGTGTGTAGTTGTGTAAGACTGTAATGGGGTACTGGGTATATACGACTGTTGTGTGTGTAGTTGTGTAAGACTGTAATGGGGTACTGGGTATATACGACTGTTGTGTGTGTAGTTGTGTAAGACTGTAATGGGGTACTGTGTATATACGACTGTTGTGTGTGTTGTTGTGTAAGACTGTAATGGGGTACTGGGTGTATACGACTGTTGTGTGTGTAGTTGTGTAAGACTGTAATGGGGTACTGGGTATATACGACTGTTGTGTGTGTAGTTGTGTAAGACTGTAATGGGGTACTGTGTATATACGACTGTTGTGTGTGTAGTTGTGTAAGACTGTAATGGGGTACTGGGTACATACGACTGTTGTGTGTGTAGTTGTGTAAGACTGTAATGGGGTACTGGGTAATACGACTGTTGTGTGTGTAGTTGTGTAAGACTGTAATGGGGTACTGGGTATATACGACTGTTGTGTGTGTAGTTGTGTAAGACTGTAATGGGGTACTGGGTATATACGACTGTTGTGTGTGTAGTTGTGTAAGACTGTAATGGGGGTACTGGGTATATACGACTGTTGTGTGTGTAGTTGTGTAAGACTGTAATGGGGTACTGGGTATATACGACTGTTGTGTGTGTAGTTGTGTAAGACTGTAATGGGGTACTGGGTATATACGACTGTTGTGTGTGTAGTTGTGTAAGACTGTAATGGGGTACTGGGTATATACGACTGTTGTGTGTGTAGTTGTGTAAGACTGTAATGGGGTACTGGGTATATACGACTGTTGTGTGTGTAGTTGTGTAAGACTGGAATGGGGTACTGGGTACATACGACTGTTGTGTGTGTAGTTGTGTAAGACTGTAATGGGGTATTGGGTAAAAACGACTAACGTATTATCCATGTCTGCACCACCGTGTATTGTCGATACCAATCATTTGTCCATAACGATAGCACAACACAATATTCTTTGTTTTAATGTTAAATTCACGTGATATTAATATGATTAGAAAAACTACTTCAAACGAAACGTACAAAAGACTGGCTTCTTTATTATTCTCGTGCTACCATGATAAGTAAATGCTAAGTGGTACGCTCCGTCGACAATATAAGTCTTATCACAATAAAAACAATAAATCGCCCATAAAGTGTTTATATAAAGGCATTATCAGATTTGGACCTATATCGGCTTTTTGTTTCGACATTTTGGAAATTACTCTTTAATTCCATTGGCTGGAAAACAGGTACCAGCTGATTGATGCGACCTGGCACGTGTTGTGTCTGCTAACCTGATTCTGTTACATGCCTGGACTCTGTAGTACTTGGAAGTCTATAAGATAAACGTGGACTTTCTGTGATGGGGTAAAACAATGAAATAATTAAATATTATCTCACTTGTCACGTTTTATTGTGGAGCATATAGGAGGGACGATGATATAATGCAGATCGGTATGAAACTACAATGTAACAACTTAATAGCGAACAGTCCGAGTACAATTTTGTTTTTAATCGCCTGATAGTTTTTACCTAACACGTCATATAATTATGAATCTATTAGTGATATTATACATCATGCATATATATATATATATAAGTACTGACATTTATGATGCACACTTCTTTTATCATTGGACACCGGAATAACTAATTACACTAGAATTGGTATGATGTATATTCTACATATGTTGATTAGTGTTAAAGTGTAAGAAAGTGTTGTTATGGAACATGTAACGGTTTTATAATGCTATGTATGGAAAAAAACCCGAAAAAGTTTCAAAAAAAGAAAATAAATAATAAATTGAGGTAAAAAATGTATACATAATTACGGCAATAACGTTTACTATCAATGGCGTACGCATTTAGACACAAGCTAAACTGATTTGTCAACATATTCATTCATTTAAATATTTTCTTTAACAATTGCAAATTGCTTATTTTAAGATGAGTTATAATTTACCTTTTCTAAATGTAGACACAGTTTATGCCGTTATAAGCTTACTGTACTTTATCCGGAGAACTTTATTCGCCTTTCATATAATCACCTCGATTTTACTGGGGCAGTATCCTCTTAAGTATCATATCAGCTATCACATTTATATAGTAACGCAGTTTGTGTCCTTAGGGTGCACAGCGGCCGTGCTGATTGTCGTCAGTATATTAAACTAGTTTTAATTAGTGGATAAGGAAGGGGACTCGTATCATACAAGTTAGGAGGCATGTGTAGAGATTGTCCAGGGTATCTATCTGTCCTATTGATACTGACCAGGCACGTTGGATACCCGTCACAAAACACTGTCACAGTTAATGCCGATCAATTAAAACGCTATGAATGACCATACTTATCCTAGAGATGAAAGGCTGGCCATTTGATGGCCCTTCTTTGACGGGCATTGTAGAGGTGAAGTGCACCTCCATGGACTCTCAAACAACTCACAGAACTTTGATCGACCCACAGGGTCTAACGCATTCTATGGACAGACAGGCAGGTTATGACCTTATATGACCCACAAGAGGCACCATACTTTAATAAACAAGATCCTTAAAATTCCTTACGGTTTCATCATTAAAGCACTGCACAATTGAAGTGCGTTATCATGTACCAGCGGTCACACACACCGCATTTAGTACCGCAGGGGACATGCCTAGTTATGCCTAGCTATTTGAACAATATTTGTTCCTTAAGCATCTAAAGATGACATATAACTTTTAAGAAGAGTATATCGATGCATTAACGCTTCTTAGAAGTAATAGGGATGTTTGGGTCATATTATGACTAATCTAGGTCGACGATATCAGGAGGGCTTTAGTGTAGACGAGAAGTTAAAGAGAAGAAAACGGATACTAGAAGAAATCAAAACTACACGTTACGGTTGATTTGGATGGCTAATAACGAAAATTACAAATACAAACAATACGATACACGTCTGAGTCGATACGACTCTGTTATTGACATATTTGTCTCGCAGAAATCCCGTTCTGATATCTTCGTCCGTATATAAATCCAAAAGTGAGCAGTAAAGGGCTGACGCCATCTTACACCGACTGGCCGTGACCAAGGTATCGCTGTATCTCACCCTGATTGTATACCTAGTTATCCATACTATTCTTTAATATATCCAGAGCTAATTTCCGTTCGTCTGACATATTGTATTATCGGAACATCTCGGCTTACATTGCTCGATCGTCTGGCCAGTTTAGATGTTTATCACGTCCTGGCCAATCTCACGGCAGTTAACGTCACGCGCCCTCTGGCGGAATATGATGAAGACATCCCTGTTGATGACCTTGCGAAACACGCCACCTCGTATTACTAAAGGAAACTCCGACGGATCACTCCATCTGTTAAGAGACATAACACTAATATCATCGAAGCTCTCTGTTAATACAAGGACTTCATTTGAATTCAATATGCAATGCTGCAATCAAGATACGCCAATATTAAGTTATTACATTTAAATAAAATCGAAGATATATTTTGTCAATAAATTGCCTTCGTTTTTATCATCAGCAGCATTGAAGGAAATAAACTTGTGCAATGATATTTGAAATACTGATGCTATCCCCAAAACACAAAAGTACCCATTTAAAAATGATTGCATGCAAGCGATCAATTTGTCTTTGTCTATTAATAGGTTGGCTTTAAGTACACAATATGTCCCGTCTAGTTAACTACAAATATGTAAGTAAAGGACAGTGATAACATACAAATACTTAAAGAGACATTAGGAATTGATAGATCACTTCTGTAGGCAACGCCGACAAAACCTTGTTTAATTAGTGTTACATATATAGCACACTACCTAGACAGTGTAGAAAGCTTACTTTCACAACACATAGGTATTACATGGGAAAATGTAGCAGGCAAATACAAAAACACAATACTTATTAAATTGATTTTCAAATGGATCATATATTTTCATTGCCTTAGTACACATTCGATTCTCTGTATCATCTCTCCATTATAATATTATGCTATTTAGATTAAATGGTGTAGGATGCAAAGGGGGTGCTGGATGATAAAAAGGAAATCAACCCAAAACAAATGTTAAATCTCTTGATACGAGTCTGACGTTGTATTCCTTGTATCTGTAAACTTCGGAAAAATGTATGTATACCAATACGTTTTATATATATCTACACTTATATATAACACCATGTTATCAAGCAAACATACATTTATTTATGTACAAATATTAAATTGAAAGCACAGTGCATAAATAATTATTAGGGACTATGTTTTAATACATTTTGTAATTCTATGGTAACTATATCTGATGCAATCTTTCCTTGAAATTGAACTCTTATATAAGTGTTAATACGTCGCCACCACAGTGGTACAGCGGTATATCAATCATTACAGTTTTTGTTAGTACCTGTCTCCGTCTGATAACCATGCGTATTTATCAATATCTTCATTTTAGTCCTTTTTTAACATGAAGAACAGTTGACTTGATTGTGACGAATCAATAAAGGTGATTTATACTAGAATACCTGCGCTTCCCTCAGTTGTATTATCATAATAATCAATTTTATTCCCTGAACAGTTGGCTAATCGAGCAATTCTACCATTAAAGCACGAATATATCAAAAGAATCATTTTATTGCATTGCCGATCTTTAAAGAAACCAGAGATTACCGACATGCAAAAGAAGCCATATTCTAAGATCACATTTACATAGAGACCATTTTAAGTTGCAAGAGAGAATATAAGGTCTGGTGTTCCGGAAGGGTAAGCGTGTTCTGCTTCATCGACGACACCTTTTACGTAAACCAAGATTGATTCCGGGTCAATCACATCCGTAAAGTGAGGACCAGGGTGTTGACAGCGGAGTCGTCAGGCAAATCACAAATTAGGAACAAGAATGTCAAGTGTAGAGTATTAAGAATATAAGTGTATCTATACAGTCATATCTATTATCAGAATCATTCACAGATTTTCGTTTGTGTCAGTTGAATGCAAATCAAAGATTCGCAAGTTGACCGCCAGGAGGGTGGCGACTAAACAATCTTTGAGACCCCCTACCTCATCCCTAAGGGGATGGATGATCCTTTTCACTTCCTCCTTTGCCCTCACATATATCTTATGTTTTCTCAGTGAAGGGTATTGTTGACGTCACGTCCTCAAAGTATCAACGTAACATTAATACATTATTGTCATGACGACATACAACGATGAATATTGGGGACCCCTCAAAACTACCACAGGAATAGCGAAATGTATCTCGCCCGGAAATATTGAAACCGAAACTGATAAAGAATATGTAGGGTTGTACTAAAAGAGGAGGGAGTATTGTAAATGTTTCACTAGCTTCTCTAAATGTGCGTGTGTTTGATGTATGATTTCTCCTTCATATCCATTTAAAGTGATATATCGTTTCCTTAATACATTGATTAAATACATAATGTATATTGAACGTCGATATCGTATCTTAAGATGAATTAAAACGATGTTCGATTTCATTAGATAAATCTGCAACCATACTGTATCCGTATGTGCCTGTATAAATATACCGATAAATAGAAATATCTGCCTGATTATGCTGTAAAATATCTTTGCTTTGTTAAATCTGTACTGTTTGGCACCATAATATCATATGAATTATCGTTAGTTTTGGCTGAGGGTTTAGCACGTCGGCGGAAATGTCATACAATGTTCAATATGTGTATGTATAGCCGTTTATCACCTGTACAATATTGTGACTCAGCTCCCTCCCAAAATCTATTTAAAATCATCTGGGTATGAAACAAGCTGTGCCTGTATGTAATCGGCAGGAAATTGAACAAGTTCAATTGAGTATTATATGATGTGATCCCCCTGTTGCACATGGCGATACAACATGACATGACAAGGGTACGACGATATTTCCCACACAAATTTCATTAATAACAGTCTAATTATGTTTTCCTTTGTCATAAAAGAGACACATGTTAACTTCCGGTTTTTGCATGGACTATGGGAAAATAATGTTTGGGCAATACGCTTAGGTATATTGCTTTCCTATTGTTATTTACCAGTAAAGGTATTCCATTATAGCCAACATTTATGTGAAAATGATATTGAGGACAAAACCTGTTGCTTCATTGTTTTGTAAGAAACATGACATTATTCTTGCAAAACAGTTACCGGAAATAGTTCACTCAGTTTACTCTTTATGGAACACTTCATTGCTTTCTTTACCGTGACAAATTACTTGGTTTAACCTTGTCTTTGTAAATTACCTAGTTTAGCCTTGTCTTTGTAAGTTACCTGGTTTTGTCTTGTCTTTGTAAATTACCTATTTTTGTCTTGTCTTTGTAAATTACCTAGTTTTGTCTTGTCTTTGTAAATTACCAAGTTTTGTATTCTCTTTGTAAATTACCTAGTTTTGTCTTGTCTTTGTAAATTACCAAGTTTTGTATTCTCTTTGTGAATTACCTGGTTTTGTATTCTCTTTGTGAATTACCTGGTTTTGACTTGTCTTTATGTAAATTCCTGGTTTTGTATTGTCTTTGTAAATTATCTGGTTTTGTCTTATATTTGTAAACTATCTGGTTTTGTCTTATATTTGTTAGTTTCCTGGTTTTGTTTTATATTTGTAAATTACCTAGTTTTGTATTGTCCTTGTAAATTACTTTGCGTCGCTTTACGTTTGTAAATATCTAGTTTTGTCTTACTTTTGTAAATTATTATCGCTTTCCTTTCCTTTGTATATTAGCTGATTTTCGTTACCTTCATTTGTTATCTAATTTTGCCTTATCTATGCATATTAGCTGATGTTCGTGACCCTCATGTATTATCTAATTTTGTCTTATCTTTGTTTATTAACTGGTGTTTTGGTTCATCACATCCTTTCAGCCCACCATCATTAGATGCTGGGCTATTAACAGCTCGCTACAGCCGTGGTCCACCGTCCGTCTTTAAACAACCTGGTTATCACTATTTCTTGTATAGGAGGCATATATCTCAAACTTTGCATGTAAGTTCCACTTGGTCCCTAATTGTGCCTATTCAATTTTGACAGACGGCCATTTTGGATTTTGGCAGTCTAAGTTTGTTATCGCTATTTCTTGAGAAGTACTAGAGGAATATTTCTCAAACTACTCATGTAGGTTTCATCTATGTCCCATGCTATTTTGGTCCTGACAGTTGAAATTCGTTATTGATATATTTCAGAAAGTTGTTCTTAGATCTTTCTTAGTCTGCACACGTAGGTTTCCCGTGCTATCAAATGATTAAAGGGAACATGAGAAAGGAGGGAAAGGTAGAGGAAAGGCCAGTCTTTCATAAAACCACTAAAGATCTTCATTTAAGTTATCTTGTTTAATTATCATGTTTTGCCTTAATTTTTCAAATTATCAAGTCTCTGCATTATAATCGCAAATCATCTGGTTTTGCATTACCTTCGTAAGTTATCTTCTTTTATCTTACTTTCGTAAATGTTCTAGTTTGTCTTACTTTCGTTATTTATCTAGATTTTGTTACTTTTGTAAACCATCTAGTTTGCCTTCCCTAAGTAAATTATCTGGGTTAGCCTTATCTTTGTGAATTATCTAGTTTTTCTTAAACTTTGTAAATTGTCTGGGGTTTCCCTACCTTCCTTTTGATTTATCTAGTTTTGCCTCCTTGTAAACTATCTGGATTTATCTAACCCTTTAAGTGCACCAACATTAGATGGTTGACGATTTAAATCAGGTTTCGCCCATGGTCTATGGGCTTTCCGTCCGTCGTTCAACAATTCTCGTCATTTGTAGCTTTCAACTGGTTCTTGGATGTTCATGTTCAAGTTTGAGACTGATCAAAAAGAAAAAAAAAACTTGCCAACAGCGGCCATTTTTGAATTTACTGGTTGAAGTTTTTTCATCGCTATTTGTCGGAAAGTTCTTCATGGATCTTTCTTGAATTTTGTATGTTGGTTCACCTTGGCGTCGAGTTGCTCATATTGAATTGACTGATTGATAAAACAAAATTGCCATCAGGTGGTCATCCTGGATTTGGAGAGTTGAAAATTCTTATTACTTTTTCTTCCGAAGTACTGGATGGATGTTTATGTGTAGGTTCCCCTTGCCCCTTTGTTGTACCAATTTAATTTTTCAAATCGATTTGAAAACAAAATAGCCGGCTGGCAGCTATCTTTGATTTTGACTATGTTGAAGTTTGTTATCTCTATTTCATGTCAAGATAAATTTCTTCTTAGACTCCTCTAAGATTTCATTTGTAGGTTTCCCTTATTGAATAATTAAACGAAAAATGGGAAAGCAGAGGAATGAATGTAACAGAGTAGTCTTACATAGAACCAAAAAAAAATCATTCAATGGTGGACGTTCCTTCTTGGATATCTTCTTTAACTTACCTGGGCTTGCTTTACCTTTGTAAATTATTCAATGTTTGCCTCACCTTCGTGGATTATCTAGTTTTGCAATAAGTTTGTAAATATTTAGTGTTTGCCTTACCTTCGTAAAACGATTAGTTTTGCATTATATTTATATTATATATTATTATATAGTACTCGCATTACCCTTGTAATTTATCTAGATTTGCCGTATATTTGTAAATACCCTAGTTTTTGCCTTATCTTCGTAAAATGTCTAGCTTTTGCATTACCCTCTAAAAATATCTAGCTTTTACATCGCCTTAAGATATCTAGTTTTTGCCCTCCCCTTCGTTAAATATCTAGTTTTTGTCTCACCTTCGTTAAATATCTTGTTCTCCCTTTGTAAATTATCAATTTTTGCTTTACGTCTGTAAAGTCTCAAGTTTTGCCTTACCTTCGTAAATTATGTATCCATTGTTTGTATTACCTTACCTTAACAAATAATCTTAGTTTGTCTTACCTTTGGAAATTATCTTATTTTGTCTTTCCTTTTTAAATTACCTGGATTTGCCTTATCTTCGTAATTGTTTTGCTTTACATTTATAAAATGTCCGGATTTGCCAAATCTAAGTAATTAACTTGTTTTGCCTGACCTTTATTAATTATCTGGATTTGCCATACCTTCGTAAAATATCTAGTTTTTCTTTACTTTTGTAAATGATCTTGTTTTTGCGTTAACTTCATAAAACATCTTACGTTTGCCCTACCTTCATAAAATATACATTTATTGCCATATTTGTTTTTAATATCTATTGTTTGCATTACCTTTCCTTAGTAAATAATCTGGGTTGGCCTTACCGTTTGAAATTATCTTATATTGCCTGACCTTTATGAATTATATGGGTTTGTCGTACCTTCGTAAATAATCTAGCTTTGCCTAACATTTGTAAATTATGTTACTATTTGCCTTTCCTTTCTAAAATATCTAACTTTGGCCTTACCTTTGCAAAACATTTAGTTTTCCCTTTCTTTTGTAAATTATTTTGTTTTGTCTGGCATTCGTAAATACCTAGTTTTTTAACCTTCCTAAATAATCTGTGTTTGCCTTACCTTAGTAAATAATCTGGGTTGTACATACCTTAGTAAAATATCTAGTCATGCCTCACCTTAGTAAAATATCTAGTTGTTGCCTTTCCTTCATAAAATATCTAGTTGTTGCCTTTCCTTCGTAAAATGTCTAGATTTTGCATTACATTTTTAAATATCAAACTCTTCTTTACCTACGTAAATTATTTGGTTTTGCCTTATCTTTTTAAAATATCTGGTTTTTGCCTAACCTTCGTAAAATATCTGATTTTGCCTTACCTTTGCTAATTATTTAGTTTTGCATTACCTTAGTCAATTATCTTGTTTTACCTTATCTTCGTAAACTATCTAGTTTTGCCTTTCCTTTTATGTTGCCCTACATTTGCAAATTATCTAGTTTTTGCCTTACCCTATCTAAATACCTAGTTTTTGCCTTACCTTCTTAAAATATATAGCTTTACCTAATCTTCGTAAAATGTCTAATTTTTTCTTACCTACCTTGATTATCGAATTTTGCCTTACATTTGCAAATTATCTAGTTTTTGCCTTACCCTCGCTAAGTACCTAGTTTTTGCCTTACCGTCTTAAAATATCTAGCCTTACCTAATCTTCGTAAAATATCTATTTTTCTTACCTACGTTAATTATCTAATTTTGCCTTACCCTGCTAACTATTACTACATTTTGCCTTACCTTCGTAAATCATCTATTTTTTTTGTCTTGCCTTGCCTTGCCTTGCCTTGCCTTGCCTTGCCTCTTTTTTTCTTACCTTCGTAAATTGTCGAGTTTTTCCTTAACTTCGTAAATAACTGGTTTGCTTTACAATGATAAATTACCTGGGTTTGACTTACTTCCGTAATTAACTGGGTTTTACTTACCTTGATAATTTATCTGGGTTTAACTTACTTTTGTAATTAACTGGGTTTGCTTTACCTCGATAAATTACCTGTGTTTGACTTACTTTCGTAATTTACTCGGTTTGCGTTACCTTAGTCAATTATCTTGTTTTACCTTATCTTCGTAAACTATCTAGTTTTGCCTTTCCTTTTATGTTGCCCTACATTTGCAAATTATCTAGTTTTTGCTTTACCCTATCTAAATACCTAGTTTTTGCCTTACCTTCTTAAAATATATAGCTTTACCTAATCTTCGTAAAATGTCTAATTTTTTTCTTACCTACCTTGATTATCGAATTTTGCCTTACATTTGCAAATTATCTAGTTTTTGCCTTACCCTCGCTAAGTACCTAGTTTTTGCCTTACCGTCTTAAAATATCTAGCCTTACCTAATCTTCGTAAAATATCTATTTTTCTTACCTACGTTAATTATCTAATTTTGCCTTACCCTGCTAACTATTACTACATTTTGCCTTACCTTCGTAAATCATCTATTTTTTTTGTCTTGCCTTGCCTTGCCTTGCCTTGCCTTGCCTTGCCTCTTTTTTTCTTACCTTCGTAAATTGTCGAGTTTTTCCATAACTTCGTAAATAACTGGTTTGCTTTACAATGATAAATTACCTGGGTTTGACTTACTTCCGTAATTAACTGGGTTTTACTTACCTTGATAATTTATCTGGGTTTAACTTACTTTTGTAATTAACTGGGTTTGCTTTACCTCGATAAATTACCTGTGTTTGACTTACTTTCGTAATTTACTCGGTTTGCGTTACCTCGATAAATTACCTGGGTTTGACTAACTTATTTAATTAACTGGGTTTGCTTTACCTCGATAAATTACCTGGGTTTGACTTACTTTCATAATTAACTGGGTTTGCTTTTACCTCGATAAATTACCTGGGTTTAACTTACCTTCATTGATTAATCTGGCTTTGTCTTACCTTTATAAATTATCCGCTTGCTTTTCCTTACCTTCACGGATTATTTTCCTTAACTGTACCGTTCTTGAACACCTAGTTTTGTCTTGCCTTCCTTGACCGACTGGTTTTGCAATGCTTTATACCTTTTTTATCTTATTTTCACTAACCACTCAGAAGCACCTATTCAGTATATGTTGTCACTGATTAATTATATGACGATACTCTCATTTTTTTCCTTGTGATGTGGTTATATGTAATAAAGTCTACTCGTTATTACGGGTGGTCCGGTTCCTATAACAAACACTTATCAACCTTCTTATGGTAATGCTTGTCAGTATATGGTATATCAAATAACAGTAATTGATTAAAACATTCTTATTCTGATTTATGACGAATATCATTTACGCTTATGTAAGTATGACCATTTAAACTTTCGCTTTTTACTTCCTCTGTAATGACAGTTATTATCTAATAAATAAGTAATCATGACCACTGCCTGCTCCTGTTTCATAATGTAATATCTCTCATTTAAGGTTTGGTATTAACTGTATATTAACATCATCAAATGAGATTTAGACGCATACGATGGAAAGGTGAAGATGTGTTAAATTAAATCGCCATGCATGCCTCACTCTACAGCGATGTTGCTGCGCCACATCAGCTCCTCCCTCCGGTGATTTTCAACATTAGCCAAACCTATACCTTTACTAGATATCAGCGGTGTGTAGTATATCAAATAGCAGAATAAAGGTCTTCAGAGATTACTGAAATCCAATCGTAATTAAAAGATTTGAAATGGTATGTTTACCATAAGGTAATTTAAATTGATAAGATATCACTGGTTCATTAAGATACGTTTCTCGTAAAGTAATAATTTAGATGTTCCTGTTATAAAGCAGACAAATTGTTATTTTCCATTATTATTGGCCCTCAACGATTTATCTTAGATATGTTATGTCAGCAATGATCTATTATAGTTAAAAATAAAATACAGATACCAATCATAAGTACGATTTAAGTATGTGTTTCAATGTTTTGATAGTATAATTAAGGATGTGGTGTGTACAAGCGTACCGTTTAATCTGACAAACCCGGATAGCTCCAGGCCGTCAGACCTAATCCCAGATCCTCACAGTGATAGGCCTCGTTTGTCTCTGTAAATATCAATTGATATCATCGACGATGTCGACACACATCCACGCACCTGTTGGAGGGGAACTGTCTGACTATTAACAATCACAGTAAATTAGGCGATGTTTTGACTACTTTTGTATATATAATCCAAAATTATCAGAAAAATATGCGGACGTCAAGAGTGATATGTTCTCAACACCATGTTACTTTTACTGTCATTAAGATGATATATTATTAAAACATCAAAACAGAAATATACCTCACATCTAGTATATGTAGATCCGTACCCCAGGTGGACTTCTATAAGTTGTGTGCTCCTGTGAACCCCTGGTGGGGTCGGTATTAGACAATGTGCACTGAAAATGGCCTCCATTCTATCTTATTTCAGTGTATCGCTTTCAGATAAAATCTTTGTTCTAGATTTAATGTTTAAATCAAACAAGGTGTTTTTGTCAATTAAATCGCATTAAAAGCTATACTGCACTTCGACGTTATATATACATCCCTATGTAAACATAGTCCATGCATTCAAACATGAATGGTTGAAGAGAGCTATCTTTAGATTAGAACTGTTCAGACCAACTACTTGTTATACAGTGGTACGTGCAATTAACTCATTTTTACTGAATCAGTTACGTTTGAAAACAAGAAGATTACATAATATTGAAACACTGGGATAAAAAACATTATAAAGATTACAATCATGTCACGGCCTTGGGATAACCAAATGTCAGGCAACACACAAACTACTGACGTTAGAATAAAAAAGGCATAGACAAGTTTAAGGTAGAACAAGAGAAGTTCGGTTTGGAGTGAGGCCGTGATATGGTTTGACAGTTTCTGGAGTAAAGAATGAACAACTCGTCTTTGAACTTTGGGTAAGCAGTTCGATTATACATGAGTTAAGATGGCTCCGGTCTATAATTGAGTGGTATGTATCATTTGCTCACTAACATAACCAAGAATTGAAAAATAATTTGTAATTATTTAATATCGATAAACTATGAATGCTTGAGATTCAGTTTTTGTAACGAATGCACGAAATAGTATAAAGCGTATGAATGATTTAACTGTGATATCATAGTCTCAATATACGGGCTGGGCGTGGATCAATATTGTCCTCGTTAAGTAAACATGTCTCAAACACAGAAAGGTTATGTAATAGTCTAAACTGACATAGCCGGGGCTTCGAAGGCGACCTTTATGATTTGAATGTGTTACAAAGCAAAATGAAACGTTATATGGTGTTCGAGTATTGGGATAGTATATAAAGGAAACTAGATACCTCTTTAAAGATTAAAATATCTTCGTTTTCATTATCATCAATAGCTACTTAAATAGCTAATGGAATGGAACGCTTCATTCAAAATGTTTAAAATTTTATAGTTTTCTACCAAGATTTAAATGTGGATATATTAACGGAAACATGTATAAATTGTATGCACCAATCACTTTAACGAGTATAAAAGGTATACACTTATCACTTTATAAAGTATAAAATGTATTTTCTATAATCACTTCTACTAGAATAAAATGTATACACTAATCACTTTTACAAGTATGAAATATATACATCAATCAATTTAACGAGTATAGAATGTATACCCTAATCACTGATGTATACACTAATCACTTTAACATAATACGGATACGTTAAGGAGGAATTATGGAGTTGATTGAATTACGTTATGTTTCTAGACCATATCCGTACACGTATTAGCAGTAAACTAGCATATGGTATTTGCTTTAGTAAGTGATAATTCTTTATTTTTTCTAATATACTTTCAATTGTAATCAATGTATAAACGCATTTTTAATCAGGTTAAAATTAATAAGCTGTTTATTACAGGGACTAAATATATGCATCTGTATCTAAACTCGTATATATATGTATGTATAACAAAGCTTGTAGGAAAACATTTATATTGATAACACTATCAAACTCCAAAGGGAAAAATATTGTTCATAGTATAGAAATATCCTACCTTTGCCAGATTAAACAACAAACGTTGTTATGATGCATTCGATGAAGTATCGATGTATTCTCAATCTCGTTTTTCTTTGATGATTAAGTTGTGATAGGTTCTGAGTGACGTAAACAGAGCGACAGTGCCTTAAGGGTAAGGGTTAAGTTTGGCCTTTGTATTGTTCAGTGATTCCTTGGCATTATAAATAGGACACAATAAGTTTTTGAGAGACTTGTTTCCTTGTTTTTGCGTTCTAGTTATTATTTAAGAGAATAATAATCCATTTTTGTATCTTTTTGTGTATACAGAAGTTCTGTATTCCCATGTATGTGGTCATAATCAAAAGCAAAATTGTACACTTTTTAGATACATTTTGTTTGAATAAACACACAACAATCCGAATACAGAACTTTGTGACAATACATATCGATTTGCAGACATCATATCTTAATTTCATTTAGTGGTCTACCAAAGCAAAACCAATTTTATTGTTAAAGAGGTTGCGTTCAAGTATCCAATACTGGTCGTATGTTATTGGTCTTTACCTGTATAAATTAGACAATAGTTGCAATAATGTCAACACACCCTCAGAACTTATGTTGTGACCCTAAAATTCTTAATCGGAGGACCAACAAATTACCCACTCAGACAGCAAAAATTAACAAAAACTGATTTAGTAGGGGAAAATTCAACCAGAGTCGTTCATCATTTTTGCGTACCAATGAGTTTTACAGTTTTAAGGAAATAAAAATTGATTTAGTAAAGAGTCAAAAATCATCAATGGAGAACAGTGCTGCACACCGAGCTGGAAGCGATGTCTGTTGTATGAAACCTGCACATAACATATAACAACAGCGGTGTACGAACCGGAAGCGTTGTCTGTGGTCTGAGGAGTATATAACAGGCCATAACGATACAATCGATAATAACCTGGGGGCGTTACTGTGTAAAGGGGCAAGAACAATTTCTCCAGATTGTCTTAATTGATTATCATGATTCGTTTTGCAAGCGTCGGGTTTTTAATATCAGACAAACCAGTTGGGCATATTTGTTAAATGCACATTGTCGTTATATAAATGCCCCACCATCGCTGAAGCTTCTCTTCCAGAGTTGAAAATATGCATTAGATTATTTTTTATCCAATCCCGTGCGTTGCAGTTCAGTTTAGATTTGCTTGCGTTTTTTCAAGGCCGTTTCTTCGTTTAAGATAAAATAACAGAGACAATTACTCAAGATACCATCCAACATAACAATGATTAACTCATTTACTATTGTTCCGAGCAGCTGAAATGGTGTATGTTCCAAAAATACAACGTTTGATGTTAAATAGGATATACATGAAACAATAATACCATTTTGTATAAAACTGCAGGTGAAATGCATTTAAAGTGAGGCTGCTTAGTATCAATTTATAGTAATGCTATGGTTAATACCACGTGTAAGACATTAACATTTTACTTAACTAAAAATACTCAGATATTTTTATTATAATAACAACGAAACAATAAGCAAAAACACACTCACTAGAGACCTTCTGTGCAAGAAACCGAAACAGTGTACAATATTATTTCGTTTTAAACTATATGTATTTCATACTTAATTCATTTTCAAGAAACAAGCATTATAGTTATGACACTTCATGTGAAATTACCTAAACTTTAAGATAGGATTTTGTGCTCATATATACTACTTGTGAATTGTGTGTTTGAAAGTACATTTAATGTTATTTAGGATATTTTTCTTGTTTTTTGTATGTTTGAGATTATAGTTTAAAAGATTTATATTGGTGGTATATTACTTGTGATTTATATGTTTGAGAGCATGGTTATGGAGATGTATATTTTGTGGGATATATTACTCGTAATTTGTAATTTTGAGATCATAGCTTTTATTTGTGATTTATATGTTAGAGATGATAGTTATAGATTTATATATAGGGGGTGTTTATTTGTGATTTAAATGTTAGAGATGATAGTTAAAGATTTAAATATAGGGGGTGTTATTTGTGATTTATATGTTAGAGATGATAGTTATAGATTTATATATATCTGGTGTTTATTTGTTATTTATATGTTAGAGATGATAGTTATAGATTTATATATAGGGAGTGTTATTTGTGATTTATATGTTAGAGATGCTAGTTATAAAGATTTATATACACGGTATGTTATTTGAGATTTATATGTTAGAAATGATAGTTATAAAGATTTATATATAGGGGATGTTATTTGTGATTTATATGATAGAGATGATAGTTATAGATGTATATATAGGGGATGATATTTGTGATTTTTATGTTAGAGATGATAGTTATAGAGATTTATATATAGAATGTGTTATTTGTGATTCTTATGATTGAGATGATAGTTATAGATTTATATATAGGTGGTGTTTATTTGTGATTTATATGTTAGAGATGATAGTTATAGATTGATATGAATGTTTGTGAGGATAATATGCGTGATTTATCTTACATGGCGTTTGACTTGTGATACACATATTTGAGGTGATGTCATTTGTTATTCGTACTATGAGAATACGTGAGACAGTAAGCAGTATATTACAATAACCTTATCGACAAACGTGACAGAAACATTACTTCGATTCCTCTATCTTATCAACAAGTATTGCGTGGCGGCTGTAACGTAAATGTTATAAATGTTCTATCATTTTAATTAATTTATTAATTCTATCACGAATTATAATGATACTAGATACACCTTCTAGCTCATTGCGGATGGTCTTTGGTCAACATTTACTTATATTGTTAAAAAATAATTTATACGTAAATATATTAAGGTGTAGAACATGGTCGAGTGTGCCGTCTCCAGCCTGCATAACAGCGCGCACTAATCTGAGTTCCAGTAGGAGAGCTCTCCTGATTGGACGAACGTGTGCTGCCTCACTGCAAGTCCTCGTAATCACCTTGTAGTTTATGAAGGCCCTCCGTCGTTATAGCTGTTATCACGCGATCAACATCACTAAAGAACTCTGTAATATTTTACAGCAACAGACAGCGATTTAAGGAACATAAGATGTTATATTTTATTGACGATAAGATATATAACATTAAATTATATATAGATCTTACTTAAATCTAAACAACACACGTTTCAATTCAACTGAACACGAAAATGTATGTGTCGTTTTCAATAAATCAGAAATGTTTTGTTATAAAACATGAAAACCAGAATATACCATAAAAGCAATAAATGTGTTATTATTTATTTTCATTTTAAAAGATCAGAGTTTTGGCACAAACATCATTCTTATTTCCATATTACATGTTATATATATATACATATTGAAATAGGTTTCCTTTAAATTAATTATGAATTTGTTTAGCTTTTATGTTTATTATCGATCATTTCCTTTGCAGATGTTTTCAATTACTTATAAAGTTGTGTGTATCCTTGTGTTTCTACAGTTAGCGTTTACCAAAAGGAGAGTGTAGTTAAATGTGACTCTGGTGTACTATCATAGCCAAAGGTTATAACAACCAGCAAGTCATGATAACATATCCTTTAATCATAATCATCTATCTGTTGTCTCCTTTCATTTACCAAACTAAATTTGTACTGAATGGTTATTCATTTCTATGAGAATGTTTGGTGGATATATCAGTGTTAGTACAGCATTGTATATATGCTCTAGTCCTGATAATGACGAACCGTATTGTTCGTACAGGTGTTTCTGTCGCACGTACGGGAAGCACAATACTTCGGAAGCAGCCAGTTATTGTTCAAATCTGTATTTGTAATATAAATAGAAGAAATGACATAAAATGAGTGTGTAATTGACAACGATCCTGAACCCAATTAGCAGTTGGATATTAATCATAAACCAGTCGATAATGAGGAGAGTAAAGTAGCACGTCAACAACAGATACAGCATGTGTCATCAAGGATGGTTGTTGTTATTATTTATAACAAATCATTCAGAGTGAGTGTCAACATATCAGGTCAACTTTCATAACAATAAAGAAGCCAGAAATTAATCATTTGATAGAAACATTAATCAAAAAGAATGTTTTGCTTTTTTGCTTTTCTGCATTGATGGAGCTTAATATTGCTTAAATATTACGTAGTCTGAATAAATGTTAATAATATAACCGAATGAATGTAGTAGAAAAACTTTAACCTTAAATAGTATCATTTGAGCTCTCTCTCCAGCGTGCAAACCATAATGATATCACCGACACGACACTTATATAACGATATATACTCGTATATCTATAAAACGTCATGCAGTGGTCATGTCGGTATTCCTGATTACGCCAAGACTATTTTATTTTCCCTTGTCGATCGACGACATTAACTTGATTAGCTGTACATTTTGATAATTTGTTGAATTTATTCAAGGAGTGACTCGCGTTTGCTTTACCTGTTGTTCTTCTCCCCCTTTAATTGTATATAACAACTATGAAATATATTACTAAATGAAAAAGTTTATAAACATTTAAAGGTATCAGTTGAAAGTATCAAATATATTAATTACTTGCAGGATTCTAAGTGCATAGTAATGATAATGGAATGCTGTTTGACTGATGTACTCTTGTATATACAGTGATGATATCAAAATCACAAGCATCAGTAGACTCAAACATGCTGAAGCTGAAATAATAATCAAACATGCTGAAGCTGAAATAATAATCAAACATGCTGAAGCTGAAATTATAATCATCGTTAGAACAGGAGTACACATGTATGCACTATTTTTGATTTTTCGCTGATGACAATCTTAGGTCTTGTCAGGCAAAATAAAAAAGACAGTTTAGCAGGAACTGTTACAAAAACTACCAAATCTGACGTCAGTTTCATGTGACTGAAAGGTATATTTACATCGTGTGTGAAAATTCATAACCTAATGGATAATATTGAGTAATTTAACGCTTGCCTAACTAAATGTTTAACTGTTCATGAGGTGCTAAAAGCCTGTAGTGTTCATTAAAGTCATAAAATAGTCGTCAGTACTCACGGAACCAACAGAACAAAAGCTTTTTAAAGGCACATTGTGTCTGGGAAACAGGCTCGGGATACACCAATTCACCGACGTATCCCTTGTCATTTTTACTGTTTTCTCTTTATTATCCTATTATGATAAGATTATGCAAACGCCTTTCATACATACATATAAAAAGTTCTTTTTTTCTCTTTTACTTTCAGATTTCACAACTTGGGCCGTCAAATTTTCTATAGAAAATATTTGGAAGTCTACAGAAGAAGAAAGAATTGATGCTGTCGATAAACTCAAAGAAAAAAATCTCTATTATAAACGTTTTAGCACGAAACGTTCAGAATCTTAGACAAAACACTGGCACCTATATATAGACCTAAAGCGTCCGTTACCCCCAGAGAGTGAGACGCTGTCGAAGTTTCACCTGTTGAACAGCCAGAGGAAGAATAGCAACAACACAGACAAAAGGTAATGCTTTTTAATACTTAAACTTCAACTAACTTAAATGTCACTGTTTCGTAATCAGCTGTACATATTTCTTTATTTGTCTAGGTTCAGCATAATTTCGGAAGTTGATAGAAATACTACTGTGAAATTCTTCTGAAAAGGTAAAACAGCGAAAACAATATGCTTGTTTTACTTGATCGTCACAGCGCTAGTACTTCCCTTCCTTTTATCGTAAAAAGTATCAAAATTAAAACAGAAAATTAAAAAAGGAAAAAAAAAAAAATTAAAAAGAAATATGTGATATTTCTCTATTACACTTCCAGTGCATTACATATCAGTACTGAGCATCTCTCAAAATATGTTTTAACAGGATTCGTGTTATTCTGGTACCATATTAATATGGGTATATATAACACATCATATTATCGCCTGTATTAATAACAGATTCACTATTCTAGTTGAGTTTTTAGTTAGATAGAAATGTATTTCAAAGTTCCTATGATGTACTTTCTTCAGCTTTTTACATCATATTTACACCCATATTTGTGTAAAACTTCATTTTATCTGGTGTTCTTAAATGTTTGAGTAAATGTGTTCATTATGTAAATATTAATCTTCATTATATTTATCTATCAATACTTTAACAATATCATTTTTATGGTTAAAAGCTTACGGTATTTGTCGGAAATAGAAATGACAGCATCATTATATTACCAGACTTCATCCTACAAATTTACTTGGCTCATCTTGATATACCATAAATGGCATCACAATGATAGTACATCGTATGTAACAAAGGAGGGAATTTTGTGATCTGCCGTTATATTTGCACAATGTCTTTATAACAATAATATTTTCGTCGTTACGTTTTTAATCTGATGAATACCCGCGAATGTGTCGAACATTCATGTATATTTGTTATAATTTGGAACGTTGTATCCTCTGGTTTCCTTTGGTTGTACAATGGAAGTGAATTGCTTTAGCTATCAAATCCACGGTTGTTGAGTTGAGTGTCTATCTTACCTGTTATTGTTGAGTTGAGTGTCTATCTTACCTGTTATTGTTGAGTTGGGTGTCTATCTTACCTGTTATTGTTGAGTTGAGTGTCTATCTTACCTGTTATTGTTGAGTTGAGTGTCTATCTTACCTGTTATTGTTGAGTTGAGTGTCTATCTTACCTGTTATTGTTGAGTTGGGTGTCTATCTTACCTGTTATTGTTGAGTTGAGTGTCTATCTTACCTGTTATTTTACGTTTTTAAGTTAATGTGTTAGGGGCTGACTCACTATCGCGATCATTGTTTACGGAGTCTTTACATCTTCAACGATTTCAAATGTCAGTGATTTTTTTATACTGTTTCGTTATCTGAAATTCCATTTAGCCATTGTTTACCGTACAGAACTCTCGAATGTGAACTTTCATTTGACTTTTAGAGAAGAGTTCCCTGTCAGACCAGTCCTGTCCTCCACAGAGATGTAGCCAAACGTTGTTAATGACACTGTCGTTATCTTGTAATTGAACATGTAGCATATTTTTGTGTACATTATTAACCCGTTATGGTGAGTGCGCAATGGGTTCCATGCCAAGTCATCGCTCATGTGAAATTGAGCAGATGACAGGCGGGAAGTGTAGATCGACACTACCAATACCAGAACTTCCCAGCGAGCTACAAAACTCATTTCAACGGTTCTCCGAGTCTGATAATCATAAAAAACGTATAAACAGGTAATATTCAAATATTGATATGTGTTTCAGTAATAGTTTAAATTTTAGAAGTTTGGTATTATACTGTATGTCTATGGATATCCTTTAACGGTTAAATGCTTTTAAACTAATTATTGCAACATTTGACTTAGAAAAAACTGGTATGGATAGAATTCGTATTTATGATGACTGTAATGAAGTGCTAATCAGGTGAAGTAAATAATAAAGTTTCATCGGAGTCTTAATATATTTGCGGTTATAAGTGGCACCTGTATATGTTATATAGGTAAGATATAGGTCATATAATATACAATCCAATAGCAAAGCTGAGAAAACAATGTAGAGAACAGGATAACAGCGAAGTTCAGATATAGTCGTGGAACTAACTGTAAGGAAATGTATTTACTGACTTCATAAAGTATTGTTTGCAATACATAAAAGGTTGAATCCAGTAGATATATAACAGAAAGAAAGCTTCATGAGAATTGATGACCGAAATCTTAAACGAAACATTAAAAACGCGTAACAACAAACTACTTTATATAATAACCTCACTTTTAAATATCGCATGTTAACATTCAAATCGTAAAATGCACTATATGCCCGAAAAATATGTAAACTTATTAGGTAGGCATTTGAAAAAAAATGAAAACATTTTTTAAGTAAACATATGAGAACACTGTTTGTCATGCTGGTACAAAATTTGCTTTATCTTCAAATATAAATGCACTTGCCACATACTCTTACTTCACAGTGCTTAAAGTCCGGCTAGAATTATACAGAGTGTTGGATTGTATCGGCGTACGTATCTATTACCATGGGACAATGTCCGCTCACCGATATACATTAACTACCCGAAAGGGCCTAAAAACAGTCCTCTATGTACCGAAACCCTTCGCCAGTCTGCTAGTTGATGCTTGACAAACAACAGTAAAATTTATTATATTTGTTTAAACATTGAATAATAAACATCTCTCTTTAGCGTTAAGTCGATAAGCATCTCTACCATAAATCAGGTGGTCGTATAAAACACAAGCACGGCTTTGCTTAACGGGTCCTTTGGTCCGTCAAGTGAAAAGGGTTCTCTTCTACCCAGGTGTTGTGTTGTTAGTTCCTTAGATACAGTGGTCCGAGTATTGTACGTCTCTATACGGGCCTTAAATATAATCGGGGTATATGTTGGGGAGAAACACACTACTGTTAGTTAAGGCGAAGAATCTATATGATGATGGTAGCCACTCACTTAGGGAAATTAAGCATTATCGGTCCCAGTATTGGGCGTGAACATCAGCAGGCCTCCAGGACATCTATATTTTTAATACGTTACTTTTTCCAATTTCGAAATTTTATATTTGAAGTAAGATTTTTTGGCGCAATTTTATTGACAATAAAATTCTCATGATTTAAAGCGAGTGTTTTTATTAGATGACCTTAACCGGGAGACGATGTTCTGTGTTTATCACTTATTCAACAAATTGTTGTTTTAATGATAGCATATTTTATATCGAGCTATACCTTTTAGAAATAACATAGAGAATAATTTTACTAAATGATCAGTTTATCAAGACATTAAAGTGAATATCAGAGTAAAATAGTTAAAGAAAATCACACGAAATATTCGCTTGAAGCGATGAACAACAATTCATTTTAATGTAATAATACAAATATAAACATGTTAATATGTTAGCTGTATTAATGCAAATATTAAATACTTTAGTGTTTAGGCTTAAATGCTATAATTGATAGGTTTAATGCGATAGATCATATGTTTAATGCCATAGTTGATATGTTTAATGCGATATATCATAATGTTTAATGCTATAGTTGATAGGTTTAATGGGGTAGATCATATGTTTAATGCTATAGTTGATAGTTCAATGCGATGGTCATATGATTAATGCCATTGTTGATAAGTTCAATGCGATAAACCATAGGTTTAATGCTATACTGTATAGGTTCATTACTATAGTACATGTACATATGTATTACTGCAAATTACGCACAGATACTACAACGATCGGAACACAGCGTCTTGGTTTTGCTTAAACTAGGTATTTCATTGCCAAAATGTATTGAAGTGTAAATATGATAAGTAAACACAGCCGTGTCAGTGGGATGCTTCTACTTGTAAATCAAATCAATTACTGAATGTCAATCGGAATCTGTTTCTGATAGGCCACTTAGAAGGTAATAAAATGGTAACTGTATAGTGTGTTAAGTTCTCGGGATCAGAGGTTGTAATCGCGTGCTAACGCTATGATTTATGATCCATTGTGCCTTGTGAATATTGAATAAATAATCTAATTGTTTTGCACTATTTGCCGTGTATATCACAGAACACTACTTTCTGGTGCGATCCGTGACTAAAAAATTTCCCGCATACTTTATCAGTAAAAACCTATTTTTATAAATAAATTGATTGTAGTATATAAACAGAGTATAGATGGCGATTTGTGATAATTATTAGGTGTCTGAAATGCGTCACGTAAGCTTCACCATCCACCTGTACAAAATATGTCAGCATTGTCAACTTCACCTTTTGTCTCGTAAATTAAAATCGGTATCGGATTTTAATTGTTAATACTACAAGTGAATTTCAAACCCACCGCATGTGATACCTTTGGAAGCGGAAAAGAGATAAGATACCACCTAATTCACATTAAATCATTTTTTTGGAGTGATGTAGATATTCGGGGTTACGTATGCTAATTTTGTCCCGTATCTGACGTCTTACATATCCTACAAGGCATCTGTTTGTACGGGAAAACGTTTAAACAATGGCTCCATGCAAGGTTTTCTCTTACCCTGATAGATCTTGATGTCTTGTACATTATAGATATTCATATACCCGTATATCAGAGATCTATTAATCCCCAAAGACTGTTATAGGCTGAGCCAACCCAGCCTGAGCCCCAGAGCAAGGGGTGCACATAATGGGCGGGGCTAGATGCAGGGATAACATTACCACAGAAAAGTGTTCGAGCCGAGCGTTCGTTTAGGTCTGACCGATGGAACACAAGACTTTGTCTGTCTTTACCAAGAGGGTGTAAAGGCAGGGTGAGATCGTTATCGATCCATCTAAGGACTGATTCGTATAGGCAAAGACGAGTAATAAAAAGTGCTTCGGCTATCAACTCGAGTTTTTTCATCATTGGTTCTTTATATATCATTTTGTATTTGACGTCCAAAGGAATCGAACTTGATCGTTTTACAAGGTAAGCGTACCATAGCTAGATCTGAACACTGAAATTGAATATACACGGAGCCATTTTGTTTAAGGTATCGTTATATCGTTTTCATGTCATGGAGTTCAAAAGTCATCAATATCAGTTTAATTCTGTGAACTTTTATAATGTGTTGATATAGTGATACCCATATCATATATAACACATCAGTGTGTATCTTGCACTTGTTGCAAGGGCTGTAGCGTTTTAGACTGTACTCTACAAACCCATCATAAGACATAAGTAAGTTTTGCATACATTTGTTCAATTAAAAATGTTTTTTATATTTTACATGCATGCATTTTTTATATCTAATATAATTTTAAGATATTTTCATGAAGTGAAACCTGTGTACTTGTTATAACGTACCTAACCTGTACCACAGGTATAACGTACCTACAATGTACCACAGGTACAATGTACCTAATCTGTACCACAGATATAACATTACTAATCTGTACCACAGATATAACGTACCTAACCTATACCACAGGTATAATATACCTAAACTGTACCACAGGTATAATGTACCTAAACTGTACCACAGATATAACGTACCTAACCTGTACCACAGGTATAACGTACCTAAACTGTACCACAGATATAACGTACCTAACCTGTACCACAGATATAACATACCTAACCTGTACCACAGGTATAATGTACCTAACCTGTACCACAGATATAACGTATATTAACTGTACCACAGATATAATGTACCTAACATGTACCACAGATATAACATACCTAACCTGTACCACAGGTATAACGTACCTAACCTGTACCACAGGTATAACGTACCTAACCTGTTCCACAGTTATAACGTACCTAACCTGTACCACAGATATAACGTACCTAACCTATACCACAGGTATAATGTACCTAAACTGTACCACAGGTATAATGTACCTAACCTGTACCACAGGTATAATGTACCTAACCTGTACCACAGATATAACGTACCTAACCTGTACCACAGTTATAATGTACCTAAACTGTACCACAGGTATAATGTACCTAAACTGTACCACAGGTATAATGTACCTAACATGTACCACAGATATAACGTACCTAACCTGTACCACATATATAACGTATATTAACTGTACCACAGGTATAACGTACCTAACCTGTACCACAGGTATAACGTACCTAACCTGTACCACAGGTATAACGTACCTAACCTGTACCACAGATATAACGTACCTAACCTGTACCACAGATATAACGTACCTAACCTGTACCACAGGTATAACGTACCTAACCTGTACCACAGATATAACGTACCTAACCTGTACCACAGGTATAACGTACCTAACCTGTACCTCAGGTATAACGTACCTTACCTGTACCACAGGTATAACGTATATTAACTGTACCACAGGTATAACGTACCTAACCTGTACCACAGGTATAACGTACCTAACCTGTACCACAGGTATAACGTACCTAACCTGTACCACAGGTATAACGTACCTAACCTGTACCACAGGTATAACGTACCTAACCTGTACCACAGGTATAACGTACCTAACCTGTTCCACAGTTATAACGTACCTAACCTGTACCACATATATAACGTACCTTATCTGTACCACAGTTATAACGTACCTAACCTGTACCACATATATAACGTACCTAACCTGTACCACAGGTATAACGTACCTAACCTGTACCACAGGTATAACGTACCTAACCTGTACCACAGGTATAACGTACCTAACCTGTACCACAGGTATAACGTACCTAACCTATACCACAGGTATAACGTACCTAACCTGTACCACAGATATAACATACCTAAACTGTACCACAGATATAACGTACCTAACCTGTACCACAGATATAACATACCTAACCTGTACCACAGGTATAACGTACCTAACCTGTACCACAGGTATAACATACCTAACCTGTACCACAGGTATAACGTACCTAACCTGTACCACAGATATAACGTACCTAACCTGTACCACAGATATAACGTACCTAACCTGTACCACAGTTATAACGTACATAACCTGTACAACAGGTATAATGTACCTAATCTGTACCACAGGTATAACGTACCTAACCTGTACCACAGGTATAACGTACCTAACCTGTACCTCAGGTATAACGTACCTAACCTGTACAACAGGTATAACGTACCTAACCTGTACCTCAGGTATAACGTACCTAACCTGTACCACAGGTATAACGTACCTAACCTGTACAACAGATATAACGTACCTAACCTATACCACAGGTATAACGTACCTAACCTGTACCACAGGTATAACGTATATTAACTGTACCACAGGTATAACGTACCTAACCTGTACAACAGGTATAACGTACCTAACCTGTACCTCAGGTATAACGTACCTAACCTGTACCACAGGTATAACGTACCTAACCTGTACCACAGGTATAACGTACCTAACCTGTACAACAGATATAACGTACCTAACCTAGTACCACAGGTATAACGTACCTAACCTGTACCACAGGTATAACGTATATTAACTGTACCACAGGTATAACGTACCTAACCTGTACCACAGATATAACGTACCTAACCTGTACCACAGATATAACGTATCTAACCTGTACCACAGGTATAACGTACCTAACCTGTTCCACAGGTATAATGTACCTAACATGTACCACAGGTATAACGTATATTAACTGTTCCACAGGTATAATGTACCTAACCTGTACCACAGGTATAACGTATAATAACTGTAACACACGTATAACGTATATTAACTTTAATTTAAACTATATAAAGTTTAGTTGTAGTATAGCTTGTGATATAAAGACTCCATGTAGGTGATTTTTATTTTATATGTTAATCCATACTAACAAATCATTGTCTAGTAAGTCTCTTCATTTCTAGTGTTGAACTTTTTAATTTTTTATCTATCTATCCTTCTGGCGTCTACAATATTTTTGCCAAAATTTAAATATTTATCAGACTGACTTTTCCTTTCTGAATATTTACTAAACCAGTATGTGCATAGTATTACACATCGTATACAGATTAAGACGTGCACCCAAGTGAGTAATAAGCGTCATCAAAGAGTTACTCGATGTTACGATAAAGAAATGGGGCAATTTCCCTTGAGACGCAGTAAAATGTTGTCAGTCTTGGATCATGTTTCAGAAAAGTGTATTTTTAAGGAACACAGGGAAAAACTTAACTGAAAGGTATGTTGATATACCTCAAAACATTTATATAACACAGGCCTCAAACTTAACGAATATATAAATGAATGCCTACCTCAGTGTAGATATGGGATTCTATAACCAGGCCAGCAGTCCTGTGTGTGACACAGTTATCCTTACAAAAGAGAAGCCCTAAGCAAGACATCTGTGATTAACAATATTCATTACACATCATATGTATATGTTGGCAGTTGACTTGTAAATATAAGATCATTTGTACAATCCATATCATAATATTTTTTTTTAATTACATACGAAGTACTTTCGATATATTTGGTACGCGTGCAGTATCCGTTAAGTTAGATAGGAGTTAGATATGATATCTTTAGTTTAATTTCCATGAACAACCAAGACCGTATCGTCAAGGATTACAATGGTATCCTTACAAAGTGTGATATGCTACCCTCGTGTGGTTACGTAAGGTTCCTTTATTGGATTACATCAGGTTGTCAAGTAAGGTAACCATGTTAAGATAAAAGTACCCTGCTGGGTATAAGTTAGGTAACCATGTTAAGATAATAGTACCCTGTTAGGTATAAGTTAGGTAACCATGTTAAGATAAAAGTACCCTGCTGGGTATAAGTTAGGTAACCATGTTAAGATAATAGTACCCTGTTAGGTATAAGTTAGGTGACCATGTTAAGATAAAAGTACCCTGCTGGGTATAAGTTATGTAACCATGTTAAGATACTAGTACCCTGTTAGGTATAAGTTAGGTAACCATGTTAAAAAAATGTGCCCTGCTGGGTATAAGTTAGGTAACCATGTTAAGATAAAAGTACACTGTTAGGTATAAGTTAGGTAACCATGTTAAGATAAAAGTACCCTGTTAGGTATAAGTACCCTGCTGGGTATAAGTTAGGTTACCATGTTAAGATGAGAATATCTTGCTACGTATGAGTTAGTTAGCAATGTCAATTAAGATGGACCAGTTAGCCAAACTGTCACACAAAATTCTACTAGTAATATAAATGACATGGTTATGACAATTTTTATGTACTTCATCCTTTATCTGATTGTGATTTGTAATCAAACACAACATACCACGTAACGTAGTAAAAGTTAAAGGAGCGAAAGGTTCAATTGTATTATACTGACTTTGCTAAATTGACATTTGCTCAATTTGTAACTTTATCAAAAGATTTACAGAAGACTCACATACGTCAATAGCGTATTTAGAGTTTGATGAAGTGTATTCAAAGTAAATAATAAAAAGGATTTATATAATGGTTTCATCCCTTCCTAGTTCCACGGCAATGCTGAAAATGTCAACAATGTTGGTCTGTAACATTAAATTTAGGGAAATCCTAATAGGATTAACAAATTTAAAGATATAAAAAGTAGACTAATGATAATAATAAGTTCAGTTAGATATGGGATGAAGCAACAATAAATACATTTAACAAGGCTGCAACGTAGACCAAAAATATGCGTACAAGTAGTGTGGCGAGAGTTTTAAAACACCATTTCTGACAGAAATAATTTAACGTAAGTGAGAGAAAAACACAAGACAAATATTCATTCAAGACTTTATGCATTTAACATATTTTAAAACGATTGCTAAACCTGACTTCATAATGCTTCGAATTTTAAATCAATTTCTTTGTCAATGGGATGGCGTGTCAATATACATTATCACCGATTTGATTGCGGAATCTAATTTATGTATTGTAGGTATGTATTAAATACATTTATTTCACTATGAACGCCTGATCTGGCGAAGGTGTTAGACTGTACTGTTGAGGGTGTAGTAATATTGTGTAGGTAACGACGCCTTAAACACTTCTCATTAGTCCACAATAGATTGAGTGTTCCATGGTGGAAACATTGCATTAATTATAACATTCGCCCTATAGTGGTGTGTTGGGTGGTAACAGTAGATAGCATCAGCATAACCTTGCTAGGAAATAATTCATTTGTTTTCTTTGTATACCTCTTAATAAAAAAAGTCTTCAAATATTCGCCCATTTTTATAGTTTGACCAATGCTGGATTAAAGGTTTTGTTTAAAGTGATAAATTTATTTATAATATGAAGGTCCTTGTTATTGATGTGGTTTTAAATAACATAATGTTGCTATCAGTCAAATTATAGTCAATGAAAGCTTTACATAAAATGCATAAAACACTTCCTTTGGATAAATATTCGAAATGATTAAATGAAACAATTACAACATATTCAGTAAGGTGAATAGAGAGCATGAAAGAAATGTTCTTGTTAATGCGATGTTTTGATAGCTTTAACATGAGCCTTCTCTAAATACCGAGAGGAAGGATGACAGGCTAAGGTGTTATCGGAGAGAAAGTCTTCTAATCTTTGTTTATTCTAGATAAACATACAGTTTTTATACATACTGTGCGGCACAGCGACCAGTTGCATAGGTAATAAATTACATTGCCCTATCGCTGTATCTCGTACTGGATAGAGACATGTCAATTTGTGTGGAAGCAGTCAGATACTCCTTGAGGGTCTACATGTTTTATAAGCTCGCCTCTAAGTTAATTGAGGAATGAAAACGTATTTAAGTGTTAATGGTTTTGAATTGCAATAGTCTGAATTTATATGATAAACTTTTCAAACACGATATGAATTTATAAAGAGGCTCTTTAATATTTGATTTTATATGCCTTCGTTGAAGAATTAATTTGTATGCCTATTTAGTATTCGCCCCCGTGGGTAGCCCCGGTAAATAGGATAAAACATTCTTGATTTTGTTTAAGGTTTAGAGAGTTTGTTTAAGCTGGATTATTCGTGTAAAACTTAATATTTCTGTACTTTCTGTTTAATCATCAAAGTGACGAGATACCATGACTGTGATTTATATACCTTTGCACTCTTACGTTAGGAACTGTACCTATTGATTTTGGGTGGAAAAGTTAGAATACTCAACACGTCATTTAAGGTACTGTAAGTAGAATAACATTATAGTTGACCAGTAATTAAATTTTAAGTAATTAGAAGTATATTTTTGTTAAGGTTTTAAAACATTCAACATTTAATAGAAATATTAATATTTTTGTCAGTGAAATATATTTTAGAGAAAATTACTTTTCCAACTAATCAATTTTCGAATGTTATTTCAAAACCAGAGTACGGAAGTTAGTTTCACATTTTATGTCAATGTATTTATAGAATGTTAGTAACAAATAAATCTGATAAATGCCGATTGAATGTAATGGAAAATTAAGCAAACGTCAGGTGGGTAATTGGGCCAAAAGGTACAGTGATTATTTGAGTATTGTATCTGTGAATATCTATACCTGTATTTCCGTTTCACACACATTTGTCGCAATGGTAAATATTAAACGTCAAACAGGGTAAAAAAATACAGAAATAATGCATAAAAGAAAAGAAGTGTACTGCATAAATCTAGAGGTTAGCGCTTAACTCGACTTAGCCGTGGTGCCAGAGGGTCCATGGGGTTAAGTCGCTTCACTTAAAACACCATAATGTACGTATTCTCGTAACGGTCTAGACTGGCCTTCTGCTTTACTGTTAATCTTCCTTCCTTTTTTCTTGGGTTCATTTTTATGATAAATGTATTGTCTAGATCTGCGATTGGCCATTCCTCGCATAACATTGGCTGACAACAAAGGTAGTCCAAGTTTATAGAAACATTGGCTGACAACAAAGGTAGTCCAAGTTTATCGAAACCATCTTCAAACAATTCATCAACTTGATTCAGATCATACTTCTTTGCAAAGTCGGATTTTAATTCAACATCGATTTTGAAAAATTATATTTTGTCATGTTAAACTCCTGAAAGTACTTTGATAGGCCCTAATTTATCTCCGTTATATGTATTTAATTATCACATCATGTAAATGGTAAAATCATGTTACAACAATGATATGTCCAATCATTTAACGGCTGATTCACATAGGTAATGCTATTTTACGATGCTTTAATTCTTTTATTACTAAGAAATAATAATAGATTGTTTATTTCTGACCCACCACACCTTGGTCAGTCGGATATAACACATATCGATCAGCTGGACCCTGTATTGTAATAATTTCCTGTCGGTAGTAACTTAATGATCTCTGTCATTTGATGATTTCCGTCAAAAATTCCAGTGACGTCATTTTATAACTATATCCATTTGATCAATTTCCACGGGTAGCAACGAGTGCTACAGTGATATGTCCTCTGTCACTAAGTAGACCTTCCTTATACGGTAGTGTACTGTGATTGATTGATATGTGTACAAATCACTTCTTTCACCATTTCTATATTGACCCTCACGATCAGGCGCTGTCCGCTATGTAAATGGTACAAAGTTTATTTACGTCGCCGATAATAACATTGATAGTTTGAACAGTGGACAGGTCACTTTACACGGGTATAGCTGATTAATATATATATATGTGTTTACTTCGTATATATAACGATCCGATGTCAACCCGCCATTACATATAACATCAATTATCAGCATTGCTGTCATTTTAAACATCTCAACAGTTCTGTTATCTGTTGATGCTATGTCAAGTGTTACAAATTGTGTTATTTTGTTTTAACGAGTCATCGAAATGTTTGATATTCGTGTACCATTTCAATGTAACTGATAGTGTACATAAGTAAGACGATAGTTTGTGTTAAACTGTCTGTATAAGATAACACTATGGTTAACATTAATTAAAAAAGATATATTGGGCCAACACGACTCTATGGTCAAGATACATTAATCATATTGGACGTAAAGGAATCTTGCGTAAAAATATTATCGAAATATAATAAACTTAGATGCCGCTATGGTTACTATTAATTATATTAAACTGTGGTTATATATGGGGCTATGGTTAATATCAATTATATCGGATAATGGTTATATATGTGGCTATGATTAGTACTAATTATATTTGACCGTGGTGATATACGGCGCTATAATTGATATTAATTTTATTGTACTATTGTTATATAAGGCGCTATAGTTAGCAACAAACAATTATTTTTCCTAGATGTCGGTATGGTTAATATCAATTATATTAGACCGTGGTTATACATGGCGCTATGGTTAATATTAATTATTTTAAACCGTGGTGATATACAGCGTTATAATCAATATTGATTATATTGAACTGTGGTTATATATGGCGCTATAGTTAATATCAATCAATAATTTTTTTCCTAAATGCCGTTATGGTTAATATCATTTATATTAGACCGTGGTTATATACGGCGTTATGGTTAATATTAATTGTATTGGATACGGCGCTGTGATTGATATTAATCAATTTAATTGGACCTAGATGGCGCTACGGTTGATATTAGTTTTATTAGACTGTGATTATATACGGATCTATGATTAATATTAATCCATTTAATTTGATCTAGATGCCTGTACGGTTAATATAACTTATATTAGACTGGTTATATTCAGCGCTATGGTTGATATTAATTATAGTAGAGCATAGTTTTATACGGCTTTATGACTAGTAAAATTAGTTAAATTTGCCTCAGATGTCAATAGTTATGAGTTATATTGGACCCTGGTTATATACGTAGCTATGGTTAATATCAAATACAATTAACCGTAGTGATAAACGGATCTATGATTAGTAAGAATCAACTTTGACTCAGATGCTACCTAAGTTTATAAATTAAATTGGACCGTAGTTATATGCGGTGCTATGGTTAATATTATATATAATTGACCTTGGTTATATACATATCTATGATTAGTAAGAATTAATTAAATTGGACCTAGATGCCGCTACGGTTTATTTATTATTTAGGACAATGGTTATAGAGGCTATAGTTAATATGTCATTTAGCTGATAGTTGTCGTAAACTGTATAATATTATGTGTTATGTAACCAACAAGGGGTATTGATATTACGAAGATAGTAACTATTAATCAATGTTCTTTACTAGAAAATTAAACATAAAACTGTGATCGAAGTGTGCACACATATCATCCATGATACATTAACAAAATTATTTTTCTTGGAGGACAAATAAACCAAAATTGTAAAGTTGAAGTGCATGAAAACATACAAAGAAAACCATTTCATCATTATGTGGTTATTTTTGCTTAGTTTACCAATACAATTGACATACCCGGTCGATTTTAAGTTATGTGAGGTATTCAATTATCATTAATGATTCTCTCTGTATGTTGGTTTTTGTTGATATTTTTTCTACGAAAATCGTAACTACAAGGAGTGGGTGATCCCTCGATCTACAATTCAAAATTTTGGCCAGTACATCAAACGTGCAAAACCTTTATTACCTTTTATCTCGCATGCTCGCCAACAAGTTTGGCAATGATTTATAATTGATTGTTTATGATATTTAGTTCGTCAGTGTGTAACATTCTTATCTGAATTAATTTTTGAAAGGTGACAAAGGAAATATTCACTTAAAAGTAAATCATATATAATTCCAAATATAGCAATATTTCAATCTAAATCGTGTAAGATAATATCTGTGTGCTGTAAGTTTATAGCGTATCACATAAAAATTTCAAAAATGAATTTCAACAGATCTTATAGATGTTTAACATAAAGAATTGTTTGTTGGATATCGTGTGAAGATTTAGTCAGAGTGTGGGAACTCACCAACGAACCGTTTCTCCAACAGTACACATTCTCTCTCTGCGAGTGGGTAATTGGCCTGAAAGTTGTTATATAAAGAGAAACCACTGCCTTGTTAATTGCCATTCTAGTAGAAAATATATTCCATTGATTTGTTATTGAGTGCTAGATCATCCATGATATATTGGAGCTTTTATCTGATAGTTTTGTTTTATTACATTAGAGATTGAGATATCGTTAAACAAGGGGGTGTGGAGGTGGGCGATGTTGACTTGGGAAGGAAGGTACACGTCAATCACCTGTATGTATACACCTTATCCCCTACCTGGTCAGAAGACCCTCCCTATTATAAACACCTATACCTCTAACGAAGTCACACCCTTTGGTAGAAAATACTTCGAATGATATCAGGAGCTTGTTTGACCTTTTACCTGTGGGATGTGTGCAGTTTAAGAATTTATTTTGCTTTCGTTTTTCAGCTTGCCACCTGTATTGGATAAGTGAGCGAGCCAGCATGACAGACGGGAAGGCCCGATCTTATCAGAGGCCAGCATAGAGTGGGCAGCCTTCGTCAGTTTTTTTAGTTGACAGCAGTGTCAGAGCGGCGGTCACACGATCCAATAAGATTTTACTAGTCGCTTTATATGTCTAGGTATGGAAGGAAGGTGGTTTAATTATAATATTCTTACCAATCAGAGTGCTGTGGTCTAGAGCTCTTAAAGACGACCTTACATACTAACGTTAGACCACTGCTCCCTAATGTTCATCAATCAATCACATCGGCGCTTAGCATAGGACACTAGGAAATCATCGCCACTTCATACACATGATTAACTTAAGTTTGACAGACAGCATGCGTTTTATATAGATATTGGTGATTGGATTATAGAGGTACATTATCGTCTTGTGATGTCTCAACGATCGGTAACCATAGTGAACTGGACTTGCACTACCGACGAATATGTTTCTAAAAAAGGCTAACAGTTAATTATCTAATTATTTACAGTGAAATAAAATTATTTCAAAACAAATTGACATATCAAATGATTCATTGCTCCAGACGTATATATAACGTGTCTCATTTCATCCAAGCATTAAGACGAGTAATTTATATTTTTTTCGTAAGAGTTTAAAACAATACTGCTAGACACCGGTATGTACAGTCCGACATATCGACGCTTCTACACGGGATTAATCGTGTTCCTACTTCTAACTGGGCCTTCTCTACAATGTGGCCGGGTGGTCGGCAAAAGGAAAAGACCTGCAAAAATGATCCCCTTGGTTCACAAACAGGGTGTGCCGAATTTGTCAGAAAACACTATTGGAGCTAGTGGACTTAGCGAGGGTGTCATAACACGAGATGACCCGAAATTTAAACAACTGGTTACCAACGATAACCCGAACATCATATTCAAGGACGAGGAGGGCAACGGATCAGACAGAATAATGTCACAGGTATGTAACCATTTATACCCTTATAACTCATAATAGTTTAACGTCAGGAGGCTCAAAATAGTCCAATTTTACGGAGGTTTACGGAGGCTCAAAATGGTATAACGCTGAGAGGTTTCACTACAAAGCAATTACACAAATCATTGTCTATTATATAAGTATTAGAAACAATCGTATAAGGAGGATTTATGAAAATCACCAAGATTTATTAAATGAAATATTGAAGAGGTAAAAAAATATACATAAACTCCAGTGCAATTGTTAAAAGACGGCTCTGTGGAGATGATTTGGTAAACTTCACTGTGGAGATGATTTGGTAAACTTTACTGTGGAGATGATTTGGTAGACCTCTCTGTGGAGATGATTTGGTAGACCTCTCTTTGGAGATGATTTGGTAGACCTCTCTGTGGAGATGATTTGGTAGACCTCTCTGTGGAGATGATTTGGTAGACCTCTCTGTGGAGATGATTTGGTAGACCTCTCTGTGGTACATTCGCCATTTGACTGAGTAGTTTTATGAACACACTTACGCGTCGTACTTACATATAGCACAATACTATAATATCTAGTATATACATAGGATTTGTTTATACCTTATCTGTCACGTAAATTATGTAACATGGAGGCGATTCGTATACGAAAACATATATCTGTTTCTTCATTCACACTCCAGATTTTACTGAGAAACGGATCTAGAAGAATAATAGCACTACCCTCCTGATTGCTGTTAATAAATCCATTATGAAATAGATTAAAAGAATCTTGAAATGAAAGTATAAATTATAAAAGTGGGGAATTTTAAATTAACGTAAAAATCGATTAAAATTCACCACAACAAATGTTCAACACTTATAACATAAGAAATGTTCCAATTTGTTACTCACGTACATCACAACTAGCCGTAGACTGACACTGAGATTGTTAACAAAATTACTTTTATCTATTATCTATTACCGCACAATTGACCCATTGTTTGGTCTTCAAACTGTCTCTCTTACAGACTAATCACCTTGTAGCAGATAAGCGTCTATTGGAACCGACACGTATGAAGTACCCTATAAGATTGATCAAAACCTTCCTGTCTGGATCTTGTCAAAATATGTCAGGTTCATGGAGGGTTTATTGGTGCGTTAAGTGGTATTAATTAAAAGTTCCTTAAACATGTGATTTTTTGAGAGGGCGACCACAACCCTAATGTAACCTGACAGCGTCAAATACAACCTATTCCATTCAACATATTCTGTAAAGTATCTAGTCACCCGCCATACTGATTAGGTTTCGTCCTTGGTCACATTTAACAGTAAATGTCAACACCTTATCCAACATCTCCCAAGTATACAAATTCCTTGTTAGACGAACATTTCTCCTATTGCTATTTTTCATTGCCAAATTAGTTATAAAAACCCTAGGTGCAGTTGTATCGACCGTCGTTAGCTTCGTAATACAGTAAAATCTGTTTAAATTATTGTGTACGTTTTACACATTACACATTATTATGACATGTTGATATTTTTCATAAGAAAAAATGCGTTTTGACTTTTTTAATAATGGCATTACTAGTTAGTCAAGGTTCAGTCTTCTGGTTTCTTAAGCTGATGACGCGTTGATACAACTTAGAAATGATTTAAAAGTATGGGTAACATTGTATTAATAATGTGTTCAGACCGGGAAGTAATTCTGCATATTGTTCCTAACTGCATAAATGTCTCAGTTCTGATATTATGAAACGTAATGTTTACATTAGACAAGAGTACATCTGGCCAAAATAGAGGAACAGAAGTCATCGTCAAAAGCGGTACGAGACGATCTAACAGTATTATCAGAAATAGTGAGTGTTTGTGTTACCCGATAAAGTAACATTGTCGCTAGAGACAAAAAGGTACATTTATGTGATAAGACCAAAGTTTATAACATTACCAAAAAACAACAGTGTATCTCATTTGGTATCCAACAAATAACAAGTATTACCAGAAAACAACAGTATATCTCATTTGGTATCCAACAAATTTCAAGTTTTACCAGAAAACAACAATGTATTTCTTTTGGTACCATTTTCGTATATATCTTTTGGCTGCCTATTACTGGAACAAGCCATGTTTGTCATCACTATGTATCTTTTGCTCTCCGACAAAGTACCAATATTGCTACAAACAACAGTCTATGATTACGTTAGACATGTGATTCTTGGTAACAAAGAAGTCCACAGTATCATAGTATAAACAATGTAGTGACTGGCTATAATAATCGATATCTTATTTTTGGAACAGATTTTAGGATTCATTTACCTTATATAACCTGGCGTCAATTAAAACTACCTTTGATTATTATATAATTACCACTGTTCCGTCAGGAATCACGTCCGCTACATTCGGAAAAAAATGCCTTATCAGCTTAAGGCTGTTAAAAATTGAAGTAAAAAAACCTTCATACGGACATTGATTTTTATAAGTAGATCGGTGTGTTATAGTCATGTCCTATTGGATCAATGTTTGGTTTCCTGTAATGATTAAACTCTGAAATGAATATATGCTTGTTAAATCTGTAAAGAAAATCTCAAGCTACATATACATTATATCCTGATTCTAAACGAACCAAAATAGAGTTATTTAACAAATATCACCACATACTCGTCCAGTGTTGATAGTCTGATTCTAGTATGGTTATCGACCATGTTTTATTTGAACTGTGATCCAAAATATGACACATTCTCTAGACAGGAGATACTATCAATGAAGTGATTAATATTTCTATGTAGGATTTGCTGATGATATTTAAAAGACCGTTTCCTCTAATTGGAATATTTGCAAGAGAATGATAAATGTTATTTTAATGAGCGAATTTGTCAAAGTATACCAGGCCGGCAATACTAGACACTATAGACTTGGATTGTGTGACAGACACAACATTACCTATCGATTGCCGGCACCTGACTGTTTTATTGTCTCGTGTCATTATATAAAACAGATCTTATCTTCTTTCTAGTGTTTACCATATTTGACATAGTCTCTGAAACAGCAGTAAAATGGGTGTCTCGGATTCATGCGATGTTTTCCATACTGATATCTGGAAACGTCACGTAAAATTAGCATCACAATATTGAGGCCTCAGCAACAAGTATATCTATAAAACAGAATAATTATAGTTCTAATTATTGCGAAATCAGCTCCGATTCAAGTATTACAATTTTCTAATAAGAGATGTTTCAGTAAATGAGAAAATAACTTTCAAAGTAGAAAACTACTGTTATTTCGTTTGAAATTCAATTAATTAAGTTGATTGTCCTTGAAAAAATATAATTATGTATATTAGAGCTATTGAATCATAACAAGAGGTCTTTCTTTATTGATGTGTAAAATTCTGCCTTATAGAATTGATTTATTTTGAATTCAATGCAAATATTTTGATGAAACTACGTCTTAGCCATGTTTATGTATGAAAAACCCTTGCTAACATTACCTGTTTTATTTTTATTGAATCAACTATAATCAGATTTAACAATTTCACAATTTTGTTGAGGCAAATCCGCTATCGCCATGATGTTCTTGGGAAGTTGAATAGTCACTAAGCATTAACGATATATCGTAACATTTATAATTTATATTCTGTTATGTTCTGTTAACAAGTATTAAGGAATTCCAAGAAAGCCCGGCAAATTATCTTCCTTTGTTCATTGCCAATACTCATTTATCATAGGTACAACATGTTTGTATTGTGTTCCATCTGCCAATTAATAAAATCGCATGTTTATTAAATTTTAATTTCAAGATAAATTTCACGAATTTCAATTATCATGATTTCAATACACGTCAACGACATGACCCAGTATGTGACGTCTGTTGACGAGCAGGCCACATCCGATCATAAACTGAAAACATGTCAATGGCAGACTAGTGATTTCTGGGCTGACCAAACCCTCTGTAGCTAACTAGCCCTATTCTAGTATATACCGTAAAGCATTCCTATAAAACGGCATAGTATTTTAAATCAGTTATTTATAAAACAGTCGATGTTTATGTGAACTTGTAAACAAATGCGTGTCTGCTTTTTGATGCGGTACAGATGTTTTGTTTACTATGAATACGCGATAGCCAAACGTTCGTGGATTCATACTTGATGTTCTATCTATTCTAAAAACAATTCTTGTAAATCTTTATTTACCTTGTATTTCATTTTGCAATTATCAAATTAAAAACAGTAATTATATGAGTCGAAGTCTTATTAAGGAAAGTGTTGATATTTTATGTTTTATTTCACGGGATTTGATGGGAATGGTTGGTAGTATTAAGGTGCTTTAATGGGAATGGTTGGTAGTATTGAGGTGCTTTAATGGGAATGGTTGGTATTTTAGCGTATGGGTCGAGTTCCGATAATTTATAGACGTCAAATTTTGGTTTAAAACATATGTATCGAAATATATTTTCATCTTCACGTAAGTTCACCCAAAGCAATTTATTACATATAAACAGTTCATAATATAATATACTGTTTGCTTGGTACGAAATTATGTATGCCAAAATATATTTAGAGCCTTATCTGTAAAGTGTGTGATATAATTTAATCGTTCTATATATTAACTATTCGCAATTATCGTTTCGTTTGAATTAACGTTTACCAGATATAACGGATAAATATTATAGCAGTTTCTATCGAGTAGGCTATACGTTATCTTTTTTAATCATGCAGATATAAATTTTAAACTTCGTTAAATAACGGATAACACATAACGTCTTATTTTATTCAATACTCGTTTATAATACTCAAACACGCGGACATATCTGTATAAACTGTACATAAACAATATGACATCAAACCAGTGAACAAGTCTAATGTAGTAATAAAAACTACAGTTATCATTCTTCGGAAGCATATACCTTTTATCCATAATATAACATTCCGTTTAAAGTTATTCCATAATATAGGTTACATTCCTCAGGTAATTATTAACATAGATACCGTTCATCATTCTTTTAATATCATGGATACCGATCATCAGTCCTTTAATATCATAGATACCGTTCATCATTCTTTTAATATCATATATACCGTTCATCATTCTTTTAATATCATAGATACCGTTCATCAGTCATTTAATATCATAGACACCGTTCATAAGTAATTAAATAATACAGATACCGTTCATCATTTATTTAACAATACAAATATCGTTCATCATTAATTTAACAATACAGATATTGTTCATCATTTATTAAATACATATACCGTTAATCAATAATTAACAATGAAGAAACCTTAATTGAAAGCTATAGATATACCGTTCATCAGTTATTTGATAATACAGATACTGTTTATTAGTAATTCAATAATACCGTTCCTTAGTAAGATAATAGTGAACCGAACGGTTCATCAGTAATACAAAAGAAAAAACAACTATTCATCAGTAATATAAAAGTAAAAACAACTATTCGTCAGTAATATAAAAAAAAAAATCACTGATAATGGTCATTAGTAATTGTTCATATGCTGCTTATCGGTAATACAATCGTCAAGATAACGTTCATCATAATACAATTATACCGCTGGTAAAAAATTCAAGAATGTATTTTTCAACTGAAAAGAATTCATAAACCGGATTGTTGTTCAGACATCATATTTCATAAACATCTTTAAAATGAATATCTTGGTGAAATTTGTTATACAGGATGTTTGCAAAATTTAGCTTTTTTTTTTATTTGAAACCAAGTTTCAAATAAAAAAGCTAAATTTTGCAAACATCCTGTATGACAAATTTCAAGTTTCGAGACACAACATAATCTGGCAATCAGTACATATAAACTTTTTTTATCGGATATTTATACATAAATAAATATACTTACCTATAATCATCAAAGTTTTGATGAAGTTAATCCAAAAATCAGTTTCAACATAACCCATCTCGGGCAATTGAAAAATTTCAAAACATCAAAATTGGACGTTTTTTTACTAGCTGAACTCACATTGGTAGTGTATTTTACATCACAACTAAAATTAATTACACTATATGTATATCCAGTCATAGAATCATATCAACATTTTTGTGGTCTTCATTTATTTATATTTCCCTTTACCTTCACAATGACATAATTCCAGTTTCCAATTCTACACCATTCCTGGGAACTGTAAAATCCATTTGACTATATCCGTCCAGTTCCCGGGCCTTACCCTCAGTCTGAGGTGTGAACAACTCTGTACTTGTCTCTCCTTATTGTTCTTCTTTTAAGCGTTAATTCCGTTCAGATGGCCAGACCATAATACTCGGGACCAGGAAATCACTTTATTAACAGATATGATCCCAGCGGCCCATAATCTTCATTATACTATGATGGAATATGGGATTATATGTATGTGAAAACTGGGGAGGTTGAGATTTTGAACTATTTTCAATTAGACCCGTCTTTTGATACACTGGCGCTGAGGAAGTTAATAGATTCTGTAACCGAACTGAACAACTATAATAAAAGCCCATTCGGCCGCTCGGTAGTCACTCATCAGATTACTGACTTACAAAGAACATTTGTTTATTCCAATTTCTTTTATACTTTAATAGTATTATATACTTAAAGTAGTATATCTGAACACTAATTCTTATCTGCCCCTGAAGGGTTCGTAATTGAAATCAGATGTCTCTTTACTTTGTTTTTTAATAATCTCACATCAACTTTAAACACAATGATACATTTAAGACGACTACCTGTAGTGAGAGCATTAGAGGCGCCGGACCACCCCTGCCTGAATGAACTTTCGGCTTTATTTCAAGGGCTTATGTATTAAGAAATGATAATATAATATGTGAGGGTAAAAAAAAGTCCTTTAAATATACCACACGCATTTTAAACTTTAAGATGTATGTTTGCAAACAACTAGAAATGTGCAATAAGAAATAATTCCAACGTATCATATAATGGAAAGTGAAGTGCACAATGGTTGGTTTAGTTACGAATATGCCATGTATTCAATTAAAACCAATTATTTTTTGGGAAACATATAACAAATGCATTTCTAGACATATGCATTGAATTAATATAAATCAAGAATCGGAATAATATAAACGATGAAACCATCTGTATTTGTTTGGTTTGTTACAGGTTTGTTTATCTGATGAATCGTAAAATATGAGTCTGTGCGTCCCACTTCAATAAAACTAATATCTTAAGGCAAAATAAATACTTTCTTTGAGTCCAGAAAACTTTAAGTAAAAGAAAAATGGAAACAAAAAAAATCACAAAGAAGTACTGTTAAAATTGTGGAAATGTCACTTCAATGTTTTATCATCAAACCAACAGCGATCCATGTAGACCCTTTTAGAATTTACGATCGAAGTGTTATTATCATGCCTATCGAAAAGGTGCTGTCCATTTCTATTATACAACAATATCAGTCGAGGTCCTGGGTGAGTGGATTTGTTACCCCGTGTGGTCACTAACTCTGAGGCTATAATTGGTATAAAGCACTTGTCCACTAACAATATATAAAACCGTGGCCTAGCCATCACCTTTCACACTGGACACTCATATAATGAGTGTATAGTATTGATCTAACACCTAAAGTTTACAACAAGGGATGTGAACATATTGGTCTTATCTTTAAATTTATTTCACTTAGGCTTTAGTATATGTAGATAGGGTTTTATGTCGATAACATATGTATGATAATTGAATCAATTATATACACTACTAGTTCGCCACTTCACACGCTTCCTACTCCCGCTATCGTCACACAAAGGCATCATGTCCTCAAGTACTACAGAGAAATACTCTAACTTCCAGATAAGGAAAACTCGTGTATAGAAATACTGTTACTACCAGATAAAAATAACTCGTACATAAAAATACTGTTACTTCCAGATAAGGGAAACTCTATGTAGAAATACTGTTACTTCCAGATATAGGAAAACTCGTGTATAGAAACGTTGTTACTACCAGATATAGGAAAACTACTGTATAAAAATACTGTTACTACCAGATAAGGGAAACTCTATGTAGAAATACTGTTACTACCAGATAAGGAAAACTCTATGTAGAAATACTGTTACTTTCAGATAAGGGAAACTCTATGTAGAAATACTGTTACTACCAGATAAGGAAAACTCTATGTAGAAATACTGTTACTTTCAGATAAGGGAAACTCTATGTAGAAATACTGTTACTACCAGATAAGGAAAACTCTATGTAGAAATACTGTTACTACCAGATAAGGGAAACTCTATGTAGAAATACTGTTACTACCAGATAAAAATAACTCCTACATAAAAATACTGTTACTTCCAGATATAGGAAAACTCCGGTATAGAAATACTATCACTCCCAGATAAAGGAAAACTCCTGCATAGAAATACTGTTACTACCTGCTAAGGAAACTCCTACATGAAAATACACAGTAAGGTATATTTAGAAAAATAAATGTACAAGTGATGTAAGAAATGTAGAATTTCTTCCATAGAGAAAAAACCGCTGAATGGACTGATTACTGATATCACTACCTTATTAGTACAGTTTTATATTTAGTACGGGAAAAGTATCATCACTACTATACCAATACAAAAATAAGAACAATGCAGTTACCAGGGAAAACATTTCATAGACAAAAACAGTTACATCTTAAAATAGAAGACAGGGATAGTTATTACAAAACATTGGTCGTAAATAATTTGGAGTTTCTTATTTCTATTAATTACACTTTGACAAAGCTAAACTCGAAAATGTTCCACGTAAAGTATATGTGATATGATTGGGTATCATGAATTTGTAGGTTTATTTATAGGCAAAATCACTAAAAACCACATCATAGTCGTCCAATTCTTAAGAAACGTTATACTAGTAACTTGAAATACGTATCGATATTGTAAAATTTACTTTTTCGATAATAGCATGGGAATATAGAAATGCAATGGATGAGAAGATAGGATAATAGCAGGTATGTATGTGCAGTAACATGTTGTCACGGATTCTAAAGCTTTATGATATCAGGGTTGAGAAATACATCATTACAGTGATATACAGGATGGTGATGAACCAGAGAAGGTTAAGAAGTGTTAAATACGTTACTCAGTGCTTCCTTTCATCAACACTTTATAACATTCATTGCATTTTGGTTGTGTGTTTATGTTTCTATGGCATTTTGCTGTGCACTGTGTTACATACGATAAAGAATATAAACATATAAGATACATACGATAACATACTATTTACCGGTATGAGGTAGCAAAGCCATTGGTGTGCCAAACGATCACTTGTTCTTTTGTAACCTATGTTACGGTTAGATTGGTTTTTAGATTAATGACCTGCATTTTCTGGGAATCTATTCCGAGTACTAAGATATTTTGTCAATGTCCTTAATGTTCTCATCAAAAGGCAAATGGAGCTAAAATGTACACTAAAATATAATGCACATTGCGTTGAGGAATGGCAGAAGTAGGTTATTATGCATGTTCTTTCTTGAATTATAACAATATAAAAATGTGCGAATTATGACCGTCATTGCACATATGTATCGCATTACTGTGTAGACAAACAGCACCATGTGGAGGTAATGATCCTACTATATAGAGTTGCCCAACTCTACATACATACCGGACCCAGTGAACAGGCATATGATGTAGTGTCACCACGACTTCGTGCTGTGGAAAACGTTATGACACGCCTGGGTATGCGGGCGCTATGTGGCGACTTTAAGTACGGATCACAATAGGAATTCTACTAAAATCCCTTGTCAGAGAGCAATCCCGGAACATTGGACGTCCATTGTATCTACACTATTCAAAGCTAGAAAATGGTTCTCGTTTGAAACATATAACCTAAGCAAATATTAACGAGGGCGAAATTTTGCATTAACAACAAAAAATGTTTAAAATTGGTATTTTAGCGGGTGTAGTAATTTTGTAGGATTTCTGTTGACAACATTTGTTAAGATAACTAGTCCTAAAGAACTAGACCGAACAATATACATTACACGGGAATGTGAGCCACGTGTAAAATGCGACGAACATGAGAGGACTCGCATTTCAATACAACCAGTCATTTATTCTTACAGCGATCCATGGTAGCGACACAGCCACATGGAATCAAGATTAATCATAAAAATAATGCTCACTTTCACCATAGGAAATTGGTCGGGTGAAATATTGCATTTTCTGGTAACCAGATAAGTTTACAGAGAAAGAATAAATTGCCTAGCATCTAACCCCAGATTGGATGTTCATTGTCGGGCATGGCGATATATCTCAATTCCTCTGCACCACCATACATTGTTGGATCATATATTACCGTTAGTCACAAGAACGACTCGTCTTGATACTTGACGATAGAGTCACGTGGCTTTGTTTTCATAATCATCATCGTCAATTTCAGATCGGTTGCCTTGCAGGTAATGCATAGCAACCCTTTTTTTTATTGTGTCTAAAGCATTCACAAAGTGTGAGGAGACCTTTAGATGAAACTCTATCATCTTATAGTCACGCGTGTAGTTTAAAGAATACTCTCTTAAACGCCATCATTTTCCTTAAGTTGACATTTAAGTAAAAACATAGAAGTGTTGAGGAATATGAAGTAATATCAGACTAATATAAGGATATGCTGTAAATCACCTAGATTTCGCGAACACTTTATTTGGCGAACTAACTTTTCCAGACATGATCGCGAATACATGATTTCATGAACACTGATCTATAAATTACTTTAAATTTGGGAATGATGAGCTTTTAGATCCATCGACTATGGAAGGGTCCTTTATGGTAACCGATAGCTTGGTCGCCATCCAAAGATGTTATTTTCGTACAAATTTAGTGCGGAATATAAGTGATTTACAGTAATTAAGAAATCAAGTTCGAATAGACTCATCTCCTTTGTATCTAAGACACGTTTTCATTATACATTTACCAAAATCATGAAAGTGCTTAAAACGCAAATTGTATTTTTGAACAAAAAGCTGGTAAATGGTATTTTCACCTGGTAGATGTGATGGAGCAAACCATGTACCCGAGTGGGAGTTTATTTTTGTTTTGTGGTCCAGAAGAAAGGACGTTAGAGTTTCCATACCAGTTTTAGTTTGAGAGGCTGTCTTGTGATTTTGAAACAACAAGTACAGAATAGCGTTATAGTGCATTTAGTCAAATAGTTCTACTGTGTTGTGAATACATCTGACATAGAGGTTTGTGTTTCGTATGCAATAACTTTTATAACAGTTTAACAAAAGTATGTGGTAATGCTATTTTACGGCATTTGCGATCTTTGATATGAAAATATCATCTTGTATAATGCAATCTAGTTCATGTTAAAAGATATTATTCCGCAGATTCATCAATGTTTCTAATTTAAAGGAAATCCCTTTCCATAGAAAAGCATTATAGAATCTAATAAAATAATCTTAGTTAAAGAACATCCTTAAATTCTATAATGCTTTCCTATGAAAAAATTCAAGTGAACTAATTTCCTTAAGTTGATTTATATTGATGAAACTTACTCCTGATAATGTATGTGTTACTATGCAGTAGAAAAGATCCTCCCATAATTACCGAACGTCATAGCATGCGCGAGTGAAAGCCTAAGGGACCAGCTACCTTTACCCACTGTAACATATGGATGTTTGTTCCTTTAGTGTTCGACAGTCTCCATCCTTTTTATGTCCCAACTTTAGATTGATATGTCTGTAGGTACTGATAACATTTATTTTCCGTTTCCATCTCCTTAACAGGTCACTGTTTGATCTCTTGTTTATTTCCGTCGCTTGGACAAGCTTTGCTGCCTGTCCCCAACTGACCTGTGCGTGGGCCGTTTATCAATCACCTATCCTGACAAATACCCTGACTTTCATACTCCAGCGACTCGTCTTCGTCACTGACTGAGTGTCTAGTCTGCTGACATTCAATGAGGATGCATTGTTGTAATTTTATACAAAACACAACGTAATTAAGTGTCACGTTTAAGTAAATGTCTTAAATCGCGTCGTATGTTTCAGTAGCGTTGTCAAGTATATGTCTTAAATTTGGATCTTCGTCTGGCATCTTGGCTCTTAGACTCATTTACCAGTTAATAAATGGTCATTTCTGACTACGACAAGGGTGGTTTCGTGAATCAATTATTGTGGAAACACCTTGTCATATCGCAACAGAACTGAATGGTGTGTTGATGTTATAGTGTATAATAGTCAGTGTGTGTTGACGTCATTGTGTATATTAAATCAGTGTGTGTTGACTGTCAGTTTTTGTTGACGTTGTTGTGTATATTATATCAGTGTGTGTTGACTGTCAGTGTGTGTTGACGTTGTTGTGTATATTATATCAGTGTGTGTTGACTGTCAGTGTGTGTTGACGTTGTTGTGTATATTATGTCAGTGTGTGTTGACGTTGTTGTGTATATTATATCAGTGTGTGTTGACTGTCAGTGTGTGTTGACGTCATTGTGTATATTATATCAGTGTGTGTTGACGGTGTAGTAGATACTATGTCAGTGTGTGTTGACTTCATTGTGTATACTATGTCAGTGTGTGTTGACTTCATAGTGTATATTATGTCAGTGTGTGTTGACTTCATTGTGTATACTATGTCAGTGTGTGTTGACTTCATAGTGTATATTATGTCAGTGTGTGTTGACGTTGTTGTGTATATTATGTCAGTGTATGTTGACGTCATTGTGTATATTATGTCAGTGTGTGTTGACGTTGTTGTGTATATTATGTCAGTGTGTGTTGACGTCGTTGTGTATATTTTGTCAGTGTGTTGACTTTGTAGTGTATATTATGTCAGTGTATGTTGACGTCATTGTGTATATTTTGTCAGTGTGTGTTGACGTTGTTGTGTATATTATGTCAGTGTATGTTGACGTCATTGTGTATATTTTGTCAGTGCGTGTTAACGTCGTTGTGTATATTATATCAGTGTGTGTTGACGTCATTGTGTATATCATGTCTGTGTGTGTTGACGTTGTTGTGTATATTATGTCTGTGTGTGTTGACGTCATTGTGTATATTATGTCAGTGTATGTTGACGTCATTGTGTATATTTTGTCAGTGTGTTGACTTTGTTGTGTATAATATGTCAGTGTGTGTTGACGTCATTGTGTATATTATGTCAGTGTGTGTTGACGTTGTTGTGTATATTATGTCTGTGTGTGTTGACGTTGTTGTGTATATCATGTCTGTGTGTGTTGACGTTGTTGTGTATATTATGTCAGTGTGTGTTGACGTCATTGTGTATATTATGTCAGTGTGTGTTGACGTTGTTGTGTATATCATGTCAGTGTGTGTTGACGTTGTTGTGTATATTATATCAGTGTGTGTTGACTTTGTTGTGTATATTATGTCAGTGTGTGTTGACTTCATAGTGTATATTATGTCAGTGTGTGTTGACGTTGTTGTGTATATTATGTCAGTGTGTGTTGACGTTGTTGTGTATATCATGTCTGTGTGTGTTGACTTCATAGTGTATATTATGTCAGTGTGTGTTGACGTTGTTGTACATATCATGTCTGTGTGTGTTGACGTCATTGTGTATATTATGTCAGTGTGTGTTGACGTTGTTGTGTATATTATGTCAGTGTGTGTTGACGTTGTTGTGTATATTATATCAGTGTGTGTTGACTTTGTTGTGTATATTATGTCAGTGTGTGTTGACTGTCAGTGTGTGTTGACATTGTTGTGTATAATATGTCAGTGTGTGTTGACTTTGTTGTGTATATTATATCAGTGTGTGTTGACGTTGTTGTGTATATTATGTCAGTGTGGGTTGACGTTGTTGTGTATACTATGTCAGTGTGTTTTGACGGTGTTGTGTAGATAATATCAGTGTGTGTTGACGTCATTGTGTATATTATGTCAGTGTGTGTTGACGTTGTTGTGTATATTATGTCAGTGTGTGTTGACTGTCAGTGTGTATATTATGTCAGTGTGTGTTGACGTCATTGTGTATATTATGTCAGTGTGTGTTGACGTTGTTGTGTATATTATGTCAGTGTATGTTGACGTCATTGTGTAAATTATGTCAGTGTGTGTTGACGTCATAGTGTATATTATGTCAGTGTGTGTTGACGTTGTTGTGTATATTATGTCAGTGTGTGTTGACGTCATTGTGTATATTATGTCAGTGTGTGTTGACGTCATTGTGTATATTATGTCAGTGTGTGTTGACGTTGTTGTGTATATTATGTCAGTGTGTGTTGACGTTGTTGTGTATATTATGTCAGTGTATGTTGACGTCATTGTGTAAATTATGTCAGTGTGTGTTGACGTCATTGTGTATATTATGTCAGTGTGTGTTGACGTCATTGTGTATATTATGTCAGTGTGTGTTGACGTTGTTGTGTATATTATGTCAGTGTGTGTTGACGTTGTTGTGTATATTATGTCAGTGTGTGTTGACTTCATAGTGTATATTATGTCAGTGTGTGTTGACGTTGTTGTGTATATTATGTCAGTGTGTGTTGACGTTGTTGTGTATATTATGTCAGTGTGTGTTGACGTTGTTGTGTATATTATGTCAGTGTGTGTTGACTTCATAGTGTATATTATGTCAGTGTGTGTTGACGTTGTTGTGTATATTATGTCAGTGTGTGTTGACGTTGTTGTGTATATTATGTCAGTGTGTGTTGACGTTGTTGTGTATATTATGTCAGTGTGTGTTGACGTTGTTGTGTATATTATGTCAGTGTGTGTTGACGTCATTGTGTATATTATGTCAGTGTGTGTTGACGTTGTTGTGTATATTATGTCAGTGTGTGTTGACGTCATTGTGTATATTATGTCAGTGTGTGTTGACGTTGTTGTGTATATTATGTCAGTGTGTGTTGACGTTGTTGTGTATATTATGTCAGTGTGTGTTGACGTTGTTGTGTATATTATGTCAGTGTGTGTTGACGTTGTTGTGTATATTATGTCAGTGTGTGTTGACGTTGTTGTGTATATTATGTCAGTGTGTGTTGACGTTGTTGTGTATATTATGTCAGTGTGTGTTGACGTTGTTGTGTATATTATGTCAGTGTGTGTTGACGTCATTGTGTATATTATGTCAGTGTGTGTTGACGTTGTTGTGTATATTATGTCAGTGTGTGTTGACGTTGTTGTGTATATTATGTCAGTGTGTGTTGACGTCATTGTGTATATTATGTCAGTGTGTGTTGACGTTGTTGTGTATATTATGTCAGTGTGTGTTGACGTTGTTGTGTATATTATGTCAGTGTGTGTTGACGTTGTTGTGTATATTATGTCAGTGTATGTTGACGTCATTGTGTAAATTATGTCAGTGTGTGTTGACGTCATTGTGTATATTATGTCAGTGTGTGTTGACGTCATTGTGTATATTATGTCAGTGTGTGTTGACGTTGTTGTGTATATTATGTCAGTGTGTGTTGACGTTGTTGTGTATATTATGTCAGTGTGTGTTGACTTCATAGTGTATATTATGTCAGTGTGTGTTGACGTTGTTGTGTATATTATGTCAGTGTGTGTTGACGTTGTTGTGTATATTATGTCAGTGTGTGTTGACGTTGTTGTGTAGATAATATCAGTGTGTGTTGACGTTGTTGTGTATATTATGTCAGTGTGTGTTGACGTTGTTGTGTATATTATGTCAGTGTGTGTTGACGTTGTTGTGTATATTATGTCTGTGTGTGTTGACGTCATTGTGTATATTATGTCTGTGTGTGTTGACGTCATAGAGTATATTATGTCAGTGTGTGTTGACGTCATTGTGTATATTATGTCAGTGTGTGTTGACGTTGTTGTGTATACTATGTCAGTGTGTGTTGACGTTGTTGTGTATATTATGTCAGTGTGTGTTGACGTCATTGTGTATATTATGTCAGTGTGTGTTGACGTTGTTGTGTATATTATGTCAGTGTGTGTTGACGTCATTGTGTATATCATGTCAGTGTGTGTTGACTTCATAGTGTATATTATGTCAGTGTGTGTTGACGTTGTAGTGTATATTATGTCAGTGTGTGTTGACTGTCAGTGTGTGTTGACTGTCAGTGTGTGTTGACGTTGTTGTGTATATTATGTCAGTGTGTGTTGACTGTCAGTGTGTGTTGACGTTGTTGTGTATATTATATCAGTGTGTGTTGACGTTGTTGTGTATATTATGTCAGTGTGTGTTGACTGTCAGTGTGTGTTGACGTTGTTGTGTATATTATGTCAGTGTGTGTTGACGTTGTTGTGTATATTATGTCAGTGTGTGTTGACGTCATTGTGTATATCATGTCAGTGTGTGTTGACTTCATAGTGTATATTATGTCAGTGTGTGTTGACGTTGTAGTGTATATTATGTCAGTGTGTGTTGACGTCATTGTGTATACTATGTCAGTGTGTGTTGACTTCATAGTGTATATTATGTCAGTGTGTGTTGACGTTGTTGTGTATATTATTTCAGTGTGTGTTGACTGTCAGTGTGTGTTGACGGTGTAGTATATACTTTGTCAGTGTGTGTTGACGTTGTTGTGTAGATAATATCAGTGTGTGTTGACGTTGTTGTGTATATTATGTCAGTTTGTGTTGACGTTGTTGTGTATATTATGTCAGTGTGTGTTGACGTTGTTGTGTATATTATGTCAGTGTGTGTTGACGTCATTGTGTATATTATGTCAGTGTGTGTTGACGTTGTTGTGTATATTATGTCAGTGTGTGTTGACGTCATTGTGTATATCATGTCAGTGTGTGTTGACTTCATAGTGTATATTATGTCAGTGTGTGTTGACGTTGTAGTGTATATTATGTCAGTGTGTGTTGACGTTGTTGTGTATATTATGTCTGTGTGTGTTGTCTTCATTGTGTATACTATGTCAGTGTGTGTTGACTTCATAGTGTATATTATGTCAGTGTGTTGACTTTGTAGTGTATATTATGTCAGTGTATGTTGACGTCATTGTGTATATTTTGTCAGTGTGTGTTGACGTCATTGTGTATACTATGTCAGTGTGTGTTGACTTCATAGTGTATATTATGTCAGTGTGTTGACTTTGTAGTGTATATTATGTCAGTGTATGTTGACGTCATTGTGTATATTATGTCAGTGTGTGTTGACGTCATTGTGTATACTATGTCAGTGTGTGTTGACTTCATAGTGTATATTATGTCAGTGTGTTGACTTTGTAGTGTATATTATGTCAGTGTATGTTGACGTCATTGTGTATACTATGTCAGTGTGTGTTGACGTCGTTGTGTATATTATGTCAGTGTGTGTTGACGTTGTTGTGTATATTATGTCAGTGTGGGTTGACGTTGTTGTGTATACTATGTCAGTGTGTTTTGACGGTGTTGTGTAGATAATATCAGTGTGTGTTGACTTCATAGTGTATATTATGTCAGTGTGTTGACTTTGTAGTGTATATTATGTCAGTGTATGTTGACGTCATTGTGTATACTATGTCAGTGTATGTTGACATTGTTGTGTATATTATGTCAGTGTGTGTTGACATTGTTGTGTATATTTTGTCAGTGTGTTGACTTTGTAGTGTATATTATGTCAGTGTATGTTGACGTCATTGTGTATATTATGTCAGTGTGTGTTGACGTTGTTGTGTATATTTTGTCAGTGTGTTGACTTTGTTGTGTATATTATGTCAGTTTGTGTTGACTTTGTAGTGTATATTATGTCAGTGTATGTTGACGTCATTGTGTATATTATGTCAGTGTGTGTTGACATTGTTGTGTATATTTTGTCAGTGTGTTGACTTCATAGTGTATATTATGTCAGTGTGTGTTGACGTTGTTGTGTATATTATGTCAGTGTGTGTTGACGTTGTTGTGTATATTTTGTCAGTGTGTTGACTTTGTTGTGTATATTATGTCAGTGTGTGTTGACGTTGTAGTATATACTATGTCAGTGTATGTTGACGTCATTGTGTATATTATGTCAGTGTGTGTTGACGTTGTTGTGTATATTATGTCAGTGTGTGTTGACATTGTTGTGTATATTATGTCAGTGTGTGTTGACATTGTTGTGTATATTATGTCAGTGTGTGTTGACATTGTTGTGTATATTATGTCAGTGTGTGTTGACGTGATGGCGCTATAATATACTTTGCTTCTGTGTCTTGCCTTAAAGGTTTATTGTTACCTTCGGTATATTGTGCCCTTATTATTGACGGCGTGGTGCAATTGTTCATTTAGTGTTGACGATGAGGTATGAGTTAAAGTGTGTGATATACCATGACTTTGTGTTTTGTGATATGGAGCATTGTCTCCTTACATGTTGACGCTATGTCTTTTCCGTTGTGTTGACGATGTAGTATACCGTACCGTTGTGTGATTACGCTGTAGTATACTGTGCCTTGTGTGTGTCTTTGACTGTTGACGCTGTGGTATACCGTGCCGTTGTGTGATGACGTGGTGGTATATCGTACCGTTGTGTGATGACGTTGTGGTATACCGTGCCGTTGTGTGATGACGTGGTGGTATACCGTGCCGTTGTGTGATGACGCGGTGGTATACCGTGGCGTTGTGTGATGATGTGGTGGTTTACCGTGCCGTTGTGTGATGACGTGGTGGTATATCGTACCGCTGTGTGATGACGCGGTGGTATACCGTGCCGTTGTGTGATGACGCGGTGGTATACCGTGCCGTTGTGTTGACGATGTAGTATACCGTACCATTGTGTGATTACGCTGTAGTATACCGTGCCGTTGTGTGATGACGCGGTGGTTTACCGTGCCGTTGTGTGATGACGTGGTGGTATACCGTGCCGTTGTGTGATGACGTGGTGGTATACCGTGCCGTTGTGTTATGAAGCGGTGGTATACCGTGCCGTTGTGTGATGACGTGGTGGTATACCGTGCCGTTGTGTTATGAAGCGGTGGTATACCGTGCCGTTGTGTGATGACGTTGTGGTATACCGTGCCGTTGTGTGATGACGTTGTGGTTTACCGTGCCGTTGTGATGACGCGTTGGTATATTATGTATTATAAGTTGTTTTTCTATATATATTTACACACTAATAACACTTTACTTTATAGTACTTTGGTCTGCTTGTATCGTTTACCATGAGTCAAAACTAATGTTTACAGTATTTACATATTGCTGTAAAGAATGATTGGTATTTTGGCTGTAGAATCACTTCGTTAAGATTTCTACTACACTAAAGGAAATCTTAATGTTTAAATTTTTATAAGAAACCTTCATTCCTTTTAAGTAGGTGAGGCTTTTATTAACAATACGTAGAGTGTCTGAAGATTTCAATTAGTAATTTCGTTTCAACAGGTCTAAAAATACACAGTTTGTCCCACTTGTATACTTAAGTTGGTCCGAGAGTGCTATGCTGACAGACTATGTTGACATGACTGTGTTCAAGTGTTTTATAGTGTTGTCGAACCGATCGGCAGCGCTTTGTTCTTGTACTCCAACTCGCCAATAAAACGGCACAATGTTTATCAATAAAGACGGGCACCCATGTGGCTGCATACTAAAATAGGATCAAGGTCCCCGCGCCCCGGCACAGGCGCAATAAACTCACCGCCGTCATTGGTATCGATGCTCTTTTACTGCTTTTCGGGGATGTGTCTCGGGTCGTCATTTTTAGGGATATCTCAATGCTCCGGGTCGTTAAAGTCAGGCGATGTGTGTCTGTGGTGTTTTACCATTTTACTATTGTAAAATTATTGTTTTAATTTGATTGTGTTTTATATACAATTACTTAACCATATTTTTTCATCCAAAGCTAGAACCTTTTTTTTATAAAGTGTCTTTATAAGCCGGTACCAAATCTAGACGAACAACACAATGGTACATGTGGGTGTGTACTAAGACTCCTGATTGCACTTTAACGATAGCCCTGACGAGTTTATAAAATGTTGGTTTCATGTTAATGAACAAGGGGAATATTTCAAAAAGAAAACGATAAAGTACACAAATTATTAAATTGCCATTTATTGATTTATGATTGTGTGATTAATGAGTGTGAGGTGGGTAGAGATGTCATCCTTCTGTCATTACACTCATCATACACACAATGCACTCCCGAGCTAAATGAGACGTTAAATGCATTTTTAAATCGATATAAAACGAATCTCAAATTGCACACGTTATTATGAATTTCATAAGAAATAAAAAGCGTAATGATACGGTGTAACACGACTAGCTGTACATAACATTGAGCGGTGGTTTCCCCTTTCAAGATGTTGTCAACTATTACGTTATATTTGAAATTTTAATATCAATATTATCTTATTTCCCTTTTGTTAAACAAATTGCTGTTTCGTCAATATTACACCAGGTTACTCTATGGGTGTTTCTAATAGTCCCCATTGCATAACGATTGGTTGTCTCATATCTACGAAACGCGTTGTGCTTGTGGCACGCTTTGTCGAGGCTGTGCATCAGACGTGTTGAGGTTGCGTATTCCGGAACACCAAATTTAGCCGCCAATGGTACGGCTCCACATCAATCTAGGCCGCGTGAGGCCGTGCTGCACGTGATAATGCCTCTGTAATGAATTGGTGCATACTTACTTGTTGTATCGTCGCTGTAGCAAAACCACGCCCCCAACATAACGCCATGTCAGTGGTGTTTGCTATCAAAATGCGCTATATATTCATGCAATGCATTGTTAATCCAATTGCTGCCTCATGTTACTTCTTTTTCGATTATGATGTTTAAACATAAAAGCAAGTGGCGTTTCCATAGTATTGTGGCTTATATTATACGCCTTCTTAATATAATACATGATTCATATGGAACAGTTTCGTCGTCATTATCGGCTAAATATAGTCCGTATGTGGAATTAATTTAATGCATTACTTAAACTGGTACACTGAAGCGGTAAACATGTTTCTGTAACAGTGATACATTTGGTATATTAAGGTTATATTGTACGTAACAGACGTTGTACGAGATATATATCTAGTGTTTAAGTTATTGATAACTAGTGATGGATTTACAGACAATGATAATGTGTGGCTTAATTAAAATTGAAAATTTAAATAGCGTATAGATAATGATATTAAGTGGTTATATTGCGTAGACTTAATGCTCACCGATAGCTATGTCACGTATTGTTGAACTAATGCTAAACGATGGTTAATGATAACTAGGTTAATCGAAAACTCGTTGTAAACCTATATATACGTGAATTTATTCACAAATATGCTTCAATGATTTGGTGGTTGAATTAAATGGAAAAGGGCAAATGATGATCACTGACACATATGAATGTTTAGCTAACAGACAAAGTTAAAAGTAGCCGACACAGACACATTTAAAGGTAGCCGAAACAGACAACAGTTAAGTGTAGCCGACACAGACAACAGTTAAGTGTAGCCGACACATACAACAGTTAAGTGTAGCCGACACATACAACAGTTAAAGGTAGCCGACACAGACAACAGTTAAAGGTAGCCGACACAGACAACAGTTAAATGTAGCCGACACAGACAACAGTTAAGTGTAGCCGACACAGACAACAGTTAAAGGTAGCCGACACATACAACAGTTAAAGGTAGCCGACACATACAACAGTTAAAGGTAGCCGACACATACAACAGTTAAGTGTAGCCGACACAGACAACAGTTAAAGGTAGCCGACACATACAACAGTTAAGGTAGCCGACACATACAACAGTTAAAGGTAGCCGACACATACAACAGTTAAAGGTAGCCGACACATACAACAGTTAAGTGTAGCCGACACAGACAACAATTAAGTGTAGCCGACACAGACAACAGTTAAGTGTAGCCGACACAGACAACAGTTAAGTGTAGCCGACACAGACAACAATTAAGTGTAGCCGACACAGACAACAGTTAAGTGTAGCCGACACAGACAACAGTTAAGTGTAGCCGACACAGACAACAGTTAAGGTAGCCGGTGTCAAAAAGACACATCAGATAGATACAGTTTAAGTACCAATATGTCGATTTGTCAATCCAATATAAAAATCAGTGAGACGCCATCAGTCAACGAAAAGGAATTTAATAAACCACGTTAGCTAATAGTCAACTAAATATCTCATTATTGCACTACCACGAGTGCATATGGGTCAGACGGAAATAAACACACCATTAAAATTAAAAAAAAACACGAGCCGTTGTAAAGTACACGTAAGAAAAAAAGAGAAATCAAAACTAAAGTCCCATTACACTTCCTACTTCTGAACTTTAGGAAACGGCGGCACCTCTGGGTCGACCAGCAGGCACGGCCTCCACAACCATTGAACGCAGAGGCTAACATGTAGCCGATTTTATCTCATAAAAATATTTTGCAAAAACAAAAAAATTAGTTCGTTTCAAGTAAGGTCCGTTATATGTACCGACCACTTATCGGTTACAATGTATATGTTTTCACGGTGTTGGAGGAAGGTAGAGAGGCGGGCTGGTGAGATGTACGATGTCCGACATTATTAAGCGGTATCGTGGAAGCTTTGAGCATTTTACTGTATGCTAACAACAACTTGACTTCTTAAGTGCAGCTAAAACATGAACTCGTATCTATGTTAACGGTGACCTCCCATTAGAGGGTTTACCAACCAGTTTACAAGTTTGTGGAAGTTTTTTTAAACAATACCATTGTCACTGTAGAAAAAAGGTAAAAAGGGTATAATCTCATTTGTAACAAACTGAACTAGCACGTAAAATAGATATAATATACGGATGACTTATATATACCAGATTACAGCTCTGGCTACGTCATAACATTGAGCTGGTGGTAATGCAGAGTTAACTATACCCCTATAAGCTATTACCGTAGGTATTGTAGTAACACTTCAAAGTTGGTGTTATATATTTTAGACTTTGCCGAGAGGCATTGTATTGACACATGGGAGTAAAACTATTGTCCCGTCATAGGGTAAACGTATAGCAGAGATACATATGTTTAGGCAATGGGGATAGGATAGAGTAAAGATATATGGGAGTAAGCTATAGGGTTAGGGTATTGTAGTGATATATGGGAGTAAGCTATAGGGTTAGGGTATTGTAGTGATACATGGGAGTAAGCTATAGGGTTAGGGTATTGTAGTGATATATGGGAGTAAGCTATAGGGTTAGGGTATTGTAGTGGTACATTGGAGTAAGCTATAGGGTTAGGGTATTGTAGTGATATATGGGAGTAAGCTATAGGGTTAGGGTATTGTAGTGATATATGGGAGTAAGCTATAGAGTTAGGGTATTGTAGTGATATATGGGAGTAAGCTATAGAGTTAGGGTATTGTAGTGATATATGGGAGTAACTATAGAGTTAGGGTATTGTAATGGTACATGGGAGTAAGCTATAGAGTTAGGGTATTGTAGTGATATATGGGAGTAAGCTATAGGGTTAGGGTATTGTAGTGATACATGGGAGTAAGCTATAGAGTTAGGGTATTGTAGTGATATATGGGAGTAAGCTATAGAGTTAGGGTATTGTAGTGATACATGGGAGTAAGCTATAGAGTTAGGGTATTGTAGTGATACATGGGAGTAAGCTATAGAGTTAGGGTATTGTAGTGATATATGGGAGTAAGCTATAGGGTTAGGGTATTGTAGTGATAGATGGGAGTAAGATATAGGGTTAGGGTATTGTAGTGATGCATGGGAGTAAGCTATAGAGTTAGGGTATTGTAGTGATATATGGGAGTAAGCTATAGAGTTAGGGTATTGTAGTGATATATGGGAGTAAGCTATAGAGTTAGGGTATTGTAGTGGTACATGGGAGTAAGCTATAGAGTTAGGGTATTGTAGTGATATATGGGAGTAAGCTATAGAGTTAGGGTATTGTAGTGATATATGGGAGTAAGCTATAGGGTTAGGGTATTGTAGTGATATATGGGAGTAAGCTATATAGTTAGGGTATTGTAGTGATATATGGGAGTAAGCTATAGAGTTAGGGTATTGTAGTGATATATGGGAGTAAGCTATATAGTTAGGGTATTGTAGTGATATATGGGAGTAAGCTATAGAGTTAGGGTATTGTAGTGATACACGGGAGTAAGCTATAGGGTTAGGGTATTGTAGTGATATATGGGAGTAAGCTATAGAGTTAGGGTATTGTAGTGATATATGGGAGTAAGCTATAGGGTTAGGGTATTGTAGTGATACATGGGAGTAAGCTATAGGGTTAGGGTATTGTAGTGATATATGGGAGTAAGCTATAGGGTAAGGGTATTGTAGTGATACATGGGAGTAAGCTATAGGGTTAGGGTATTGTAGTGATATATGGGAGTAAGCTATAGAGTTAGGGTATTGTAGTGATATATGGGAGTAAGCTATAGAGTTAGGGTATTGTAGTGATATATGGGAGTAAGCTATAGAGTTAGGGTATTGTAGTGATATATGGGAGTAAGCTATAGAGTTAGGGTATTGTAGTGATATATGGGAGTAAGCTATAGAGTTAGGGTATTGTAGTGATATATGGGGGAAAAAAAAGTCACCTATAGGGTTAGGGTATTGTATTGAATTATATGGGATAGCTATAAGTTAGGGTATTGTTGTGATATATGGGAGTAAGCTTAGAGTTAGGGGTAATTGTAGTGATACATTGGAGTAATACAGCTATAGGGTTAGGGTATTGTATTGATATATGGAGTAGCTATAGAGTTATGGTATTGTAGTGAAATGGGAGGAAGCTATAGGTTAGGGTGATTGTACAAGATTTATGTTATAACAGAGTATTTGAGTTAGTTTTAGGAATTTTAAGCTAAATAGGATGTAGGACATTTGGAGTAATCTAGGTTAGGGTTATTGTAGTGATCGAATGAGTTGGGTTGTAGGTATAATGGGAGAACTTACTGTTTTATCTAATGGTAACTTAGGTTTATCGGTATTGTAGTGTATATGAGTAATAATTAGTATTTTATATATGGATAAGTATAGGAGGGTATGTATAACTATGGGTAGCTTTATGTTAGGGTATTGTAGGATATATGAGTAAGCCTTCTCTGATAATTTAGTGTTTACAAGCTATAGTTAGGGTATGTAGTGGTAAGGGTAAATATAGTTCCGGTAGGGACATAGATTATCCAGTTAGGGTATTGTGTGTAACGGAAAGTTATTAGGTTTGTATGTATATTATAATAATAGGAAAATTGGGGAGTTATATTATGTTACTGGACGGGATCATGGTTATATGTATGATAATGGGATGCTTAGAGTTAGGGTATTGTAGTGATATATGGGAGTAAGCTATAGAGTTAGGGTATTGTAGTGATACATAGGGAGTAAGCTATAGAGTTAGGGTATTGTAGTGATATATGGGAGTAAAGCTATAGAGTTAGGGTATTGTAGTGATATATGGGAGTAAGCTATAGGTTAGGGTATTGTAGTGATATATGGGAGTAAGCTATAGAGGTTAGGGTATTGTATGTGATATATGGGAGTAAGCTATAGAGTTAGGGTATTGTTGTGATATAATGGGAGTAAGCTATAGAGTTAGGGGTATTGTAGTGATATATGGGAGTAAGCTATAGAGGTTAGGGTATTGTAAGTGATATATGGGAGTAAGCTATAGAGTTAGGGTATTGTAGTGATATATGGGAGTAAGCTATAGGGTTAGGGTATTGTAAGTGATATATGGGAAGTAAGCTATATATGTTAGGGTATTGTATGATGATATGGGAGTAAGCTATAGAGTTAGGGTATTGTAGTGATATATGGGAGTAAGCTATATAGTTAGGGTATTGTAGTGATATATGGGAGTAAGCTATAGAGTTAGGGTATTGTAGTGATATATGGGAGTAAGCTATAGGGTTAGGGTATTGTAGTGATATATGGGAGTAAGCTATAGAGTTAGGGTATTGTAGTGATATATGGGAGTAAGCTATAGGGTTAGGGTATTGTAGTGATATATGGGAGTAAGCTATAGGGTTAGGGTATTGTAGTGATACATGGGAGTAAGCTATAGGGTTAGGGTATTGTAGTGATATATGGGAGTAAGCTATAGGGTTAGGGTATTGTAGTGGTATATGGGAGATAGCTTTATATAGTTAGGGTATATATGTGATACATGGGAGTAAGCTATAGAGTTAGGGTATTGTAGTGATACATGGGAGTAAGCTATAGGGTTAGGGTATTGTAGTGATATATGGGAGTAAGCTATAGAGTTAGGGTATTGTAGTGATATATGGGAGTAAGCTATAGAGTTAGGGTATTGTAGTGATATATGGTAGTAAGCTATAGAGTTAGGGTATTGTAGTGATACATGGGAGTAAGCTATAGAGTTAGGGTATTGTAGTGATATATGGGAGTAAGCTATAGAGTTAGGGTATTGTAGTGATATATGGGAGTAAGCTATAGGGTTAGGGTATTGTAGTGGTACATTGGAGTAAGCTATAGGGTTAGGGTATTGTAGTGATATATGGGAGTAAGCTATAGGGTTAGGGTATTGTAGTGATATATGGGAGTAAGCTATAGAGTTAGGGTATTGTAGTGATATATGGGAGTAAGCTATAGAGTTAGGGTATTGTAGTGATATATGGGAGTAAGCTATAGGGTTAGGGTATTGTAGTGATACATGGGAGTAAGCTATATATAGTTAGGGTATTGTAGTGTTATATGGGAGATAGATATATATAGTTAGGGTATTGTAGTGTTATATGGGAGATAGATATATATAGTTAGGGTATATATGTGATACATGGGAGTAAGCTATAGAGTTAGGGTATTGTAGTGATATATGGGAGTAAGCTATAGAGTTAGGGTATTGTAGTGATATATGGGAGATAGATATATATAGTTAGGGTATTGTAGTGGTATATGGGAGATAGATATATATAGTTAGGGTATTGTAGTGGTATATGGGAGATAGCTATATATAGTTAGGGTATATATGTGATACATGGGAGTAAGCTATAGAGTTAGGGTATTGTAGTGTTATATGGGAGATAGATATATATAGTTAGGGTATTGTAGTGGTATATGGGAGATAGATATATATAGTTAGGGTATATATGTGATACATGGGAGTAAGATATAGAGTTAGGGTATTGTAGTGATATATGGGAGTAAGCTATAGGGTTAGGGTATTGTAGTGTTATATGGGAGTAAGATATAGAGTTTGGGTATTGTAGTGTTATATGGGAGATAGATATATATAGTTAGGGTATATATGTGATACATGGGAGTAAGATATAGAGTTAGGGTATTGCAGTGACACCTTGAGGTGCAGTGTGATTGTTTTATTGTGATACTGTATTCTCACTGAACCTACACACAAACATGCGACGTACAACATTAACCGTCGTAAATAGGGGTTATAAAGTTTTTTAAACACTAGTGTTACCTGGTGATTCGGGAACGAACACTTTGGACTGAGCTTTCTCAAGTGGCTACGTTACGCCATTATCTCTGGTGAGGGTCACAGACATTCCGGGGTGGGGAATGTCACATTTACAACAAGCAATTTTGTTAAAGCGTTTTTGATCGTGTTTACGGGAACTTTTCACAGCCAAATAGTGAAAGACATTTGAGAAATGCTCGTGCCTGGTCTGATGCGTGATCGAGTTGGGTAGGTCATAACTGGGATACTCACTGTTTTATCTAACGACTCTGGTTTATCCCAGTAAGCCTGTCGTACCAGCATTTATCACTTACATAGTCCAAAAGTCAGGGGAATCAACCCAAGGAGCTTTGATGTTGGGAGACATTTGTCACACGTAAGCGCTCTCGTTGATAATTTAGTTTTTACACCACCATATTGGTATAGTAAGGGCTAAATAGCTCCAGGACATACATCCCAGGTTTACATTGTTCAAAGTATTTCTATTTTCATATCTAATAAAGAAAATTTTATTAAATTCTGTTCCCGGCCCGGTATCAGTGACCATACATGTATATAGAGTCGGGCATGGATTCAGTGTTAGTCCACTGTAATTCCAAGTGATATCAGCCTTTTTATAAACAAGTTCCCAGGCGCTGTAGAAAGCCATGGAACACGCGAAGACCAGCGCCTTTATATAGTACATTTTGTACTATCAACAACTTCTTATTCCAATGACATTAACAGCTGTTATCCCATTGTATAAGATCATTTTCTAGACCGATGGAATGTCATAAATTAAAGTACGACCAATTTCACTTACAGACTTACTTAAATAATAAAGATAAATACATAAACATCTGGTATGTTTACATTTGTTGTGTACGGATGGATTTGTTTATACTTGGACCAGTGCAGGAAATAAACAATATCTGATGGACCTGCACGAGATGTGCCGCCACTCGGAGTAATTAGGAGACCAGGTAGTACAGGACAGTTATTATTACACCGTACGACCATTCATCAGCAATTCATTAATGTCAATTCTGTCCAAAGCCTGATTAGGGTTCATAGTATTAGTCAACAATAAACCGATCATCGCCGATCTCGTCATCATAAACGTCAGGCGAACATAACTACCTACATCACGGTCGGAGGCAGGGCAACAATTACAGTGTTTTCTGTTTGTTTTGACTTTGTGGGGGATCACCACCGATTTGTTTTAGGCAACGGATCTGTCAAATATCCTCTAATGAATGTCACTTTTTAAGGCGACAGTAGTAGACTAGTAGACATATAAAAGTCACCTACCGCCAGACACGTAGCCATTCGACGTGTGCGCATGTCACTATTTTCACAAATGAAGGGAAAAAGCCTTATATTATAGAAATCTAAGCGCCCAATATTTTGGATTTATTACAGAGCGTAAGACATTAGACTGACGGTATTTTTCTGAATTGTTTATGATCCGGAAAGTTTGATGAATGATGTCGATTACATTAATAGGATATATACTCCTGTACGATATTCTGATAGATAACCAGTTAGAATAGGATGTACACAATTGTATACTCCTGTACGATACTCTGATAGATAACCAGTTAGAATAGGATATACTCCTGTACGATATTCTGATAGATAACCAGTTGGAATAGGATATATACTCCTGTACGATATTCTGATAGATAACCAGGATATATACTCCTGTACGATATTCTGATAGATAACCAGTTGGAATAGGATATATACTCCTGTACGATATTCTGATAGATAACCAGGATATATACTCCTGTACGATATTCTGATAGATAACCAGTTAGAATAGGATATACTCCTGTACGATATTCTGATAGATAACCAGTTAGAGTAGTATATACTCCTGTACGATATTCTGATAGATAACCAGTTAGAATAGGATATACTCCTGTACGATATTCTGATAGATAACCAGTTAGAATAGGATGTATACTCCTGTACGATATTCTGATAGATAACCAGTTAGAGTAGTATATACTCCTGTACGATACTCTGATAGATAACCAGTTACAATAGATTAACTCATTTACGACTATCTGATAGATAACCAGTTACAATAGGATATATACTCCTGTACGATATTCTGATAGATAACCAGTTAGAATAGGATATATACTTCTGTACGATATTCTGATAGATAACCAGTTACAATAGGATATATACTCCTGTACGATATTCTGATAGATAACCAGTTAGAATAGGATATACTCCTGTACGATATTCTGATAGATAACCAGTTAGAGTAGTATATACTCCTGTACGATATTCTGATAGATAACCAGTTAGAATAGGATTTTCATTTACACGAGATAGATATATATAAGATAGAGCATCTTAACTTGACATCATATTTGACGACGTTGACCACCACATTCCACAAAATACATTCATCTAGGCGACGAGTACCTTTAATTTCAGCTTAACACATTCAATTGCGCCACGGGTACCACCAAAAACATTACATATTCAAGCCAAGATGGCAGGACAAAAGAGTATGGCATTAAAACATTTTCATCGTAATGTTTCAGGTTTATCGTACAGCTATGGGTTTACAAGGATAAACAAAAAAGACAAATAAATTGCGTAGAGTTGTAAATCAAACATCTAGTTATAATGCTGAAGGAAGCGGTGGTTTGCCGGTATATTACAGTTATCGGGATTAAATGGTATTCAACACAGAATACCGACTTAAAAAAAACTTTATCCTAACTGAAAATCGATAAAACGTTGGCGAAATATTCACAAAAAATATAGATCTGCATGAATGAGAATAAGACCAGGTGTTCCGATAGAAAAGGCGTCTTCTACAAAGTCAGTAGATACTGTAGATGATAATGTAACCAAGGAATTATCAGACAGGGCAACATAAACTTTCGACATATTTTCTTTAAACGTCTTAAGTGATTGAGTTTGACTTTTCTTTGTCATTTCAGAGATGCAAGGACAAACTTAACACTTTGGCGGTGTCCGTGATGAACACTTGGCCGAACGTGAAACTGCGCGTGACTGAAGCCTGGGATGAAGATGACCACCACGCTAAGAATTCCCTCCATTACGAGGGTCGAGCTGTAGATATCACCACCAGCGACAGGGACCGAACCAAATATGGACTGCTGGCCCGACTCGCTGTTGAAGCTGGATTTGATTGGGTGTATTACGAATCACGTGGCCACATCCATTGCTCAGTAAAATCTGGTAAATATAGCTACACATTGTATCTGTAACCATGGAAAAGATTTTATAAAGTTTAATTAAGAGAGCATTTCGTATTTCTACATAGTCATATGAGGTTCGCTTTTTACAGCTTTCATGTATACTTTCCCTACTTTTTCGTTCTCAAGTTCCGCTTTTATAAAAAAAAAAAGTCAAAACGTGCATCAACGAAGAATTATGATGTTGGAATTGTCTCAAACAATATTACAATTATCTGACATATGTATTATTGTGATGTCATATACCTGTTAACATGTGATTTTAGACTACCTAGGTCAATCACAAATATGCCTGCATCAGGGCTATGACCATCGACTTTATGGAAGCATGTTTTCAATTTCCGGAGGTTCATAAAAACAGTATAATGCTCAGATGAGATTCTGTCCTCAAACTCATTCAAATGGAAAAGAAAGAAATTTTGATTTCCATATTATTGAATACTTGAAGGTACACTCCCATGATATGCTAAACAGTGTAACCTTTTAATGTAAAATTATTTCGTGATCTAATCGCAAGAAATCAACAAATATCTGGAGTACATAAGATTTGACACCAGCGTCATTCCCCGGATTCGATACTCAAATTTATAATTACTGGCCCATTTTCCAAAGTTTGGCGTTAAATGATCTTAATAGTCGATAGGCATTCCTAATGTTTTATCTTGGGAGACATTACACATCAGTCGGATGATTTCAACGTCACAATTGTACGGCGTTTATAAATGATTGTATGTTCTACCGCGTGAGATTACATGTAAATCACTCGCTGTTATATACACGTAAAGAAATAAGGTAGGGCACGAGAAAGTCGACCAATGTACGCGTCATCATCTGAAAGAAAAATCCCTTACTGTAAGATGGAAATCGATGAGCTACATCAACCTTTTGTCTGGCAGACACGTTATCAGAAACAGGTGGATGGCAGTATTTACATGGAGTTAATTCAACGTCCAATCCTACTGACGAATTCACAGGTGATCTGTCCGTTACATAACAGACGTTATCGATGTTTGACTGGCCTGTTTGACATTCCATGGCCGCTACCTGTTAGCACTACCGTGCACTTTAGGCGCTACACAATGGCGACCCGAGTCACAGTCTACGCGACTAACGCCCGCTTGTATTACTGCCTCTATTAAAACGCTATCGTCATTATCATAGCACTTGTAAAGCGCCTATTTCTGTCCCCTTGAAGTTTAAGAGATGCTCTTCGTTTTAACTCTTTTTCAAAAGCTGGTGACAATTATACCTCGGCCAGGTGTGTAGCCCAGATATTGGGAAGAATGAGGCTCACGATTCATCCCGTAAAACATCCAAACCAGAAAATCGGGGACAAGCGTTGGTCCTGCTACAATATACAACTCCCATCAAACGGAGGCGGTGCTTCGGAGAAGTTACTGAGGAGGTTCGGTTAGCCGTGTGGGTCTGAATGACACTTAAATATATTATTAGATAGAATTCTTCTAAATATTACCTATTGTCGTTTCAAAATGGTGTCAATACTGTAATTTGCCGGTGCAATTCTCCTATGATCAGGTAGGGGACGACCGCTCGGGTGCCCCATACTTGTAAAGACACCTATGGAGTGGCGGATTACCACTCCGATGTGTACTGAGGATTAGGCAGACTTGAAATGCTTCACGTTTTACGTGTTAAGTTCAAACTTAAGGTCAGTCGGATTCTCATGACGACATTTTATCTAAATGTTTTTTTGAACGGGAGTATTACTGACCGAAGGTTACGTGAATTCCTCGCAGATTAGTTTACAGTAGTTTTTTGAGGATAGAATCGCTGTCAAGAACTACAATACCGACCTAGTACGCGTACGTCGACCTACTAGGAAGTGTTTTAATATCGGAGATAAGTTAACCAGAAAAAACAGTATCATCTCTCGATTTTCGTCTTCTTCAAACATTTTCAGGCTCAATATTCTGGAAAGATGATTCGCGGTAAATAATGAGCGTGACGATTACACCGTCGCTGCGTACAGAGATATACGATTACTGGCAGTAAATAATATCAACGTGTAGATGTGGAATTTGTCACTGTCAATCTCGGGACACACCCCTGCACCTGTTTTATCAGAACATGGGTAGCTTTATTATACCAAAGGATAACCTTGTGAAGTCGGTAATACCGGAGCATACCGTTTTGGTATGTCGGTATATTGTATACCGTTATATTATATTGATGGTTCTTAACTTAGTAAAGCCAGAGCATATGGCCCCCATGTACATAAGATCAACCGAATTATATGGACTCCTTGTTTCTAAATTTAGAACAATTGACTATTAACAATAAATATATTGATAATCACAAAATGGCGGAATAGGATGATGTATTTGCCTTAGATACTTTAAGCCATTCTAATTAAAGCATTTTCTTTGCCTCACGTTTTTATTTAGTATTTTTCAATAAACCATTTTAAAAAATGTTGATTATAAGGTATTTTGTTGGTCATTCAAATTTCAAATGATACCTGTTCAGGCAAATTATTGTTTAATATGAACACATGAAATGTGAAAATTAAGAACCCATTATTCCGACTGACATAAATGTAATGTTATATCGACCATATGGACCTCAGCAAAGATTTGATAAATACTGGATACCATTATATATTACCGAGAGTTATTGCACGCTATGATATAATGGGCACCGATCTGACCCCACTACACAGCCTGGATTTCGGCCAATGATCATCCCGATATCATGACCTTACCAGTGCGCCCCGGTAGGGAAATAGGGAAGTATTTTAATAGCGCATTCGCTATACACGCAAATCAACATTCCACAAAGCGTTCTGAATCCTTCTGTCTGAAAGGAACACTGGATGAACGAAATAGTTTTAAAAGTTGAAAGACAGCAATGAAGAATGTTGGCATATTTTCACAGAGATGTGGAGTGATTACGAATGTGTCAAGGTCGAAGTCTACCTGTGTATAACCCTTTAGCACACCTTCACCTAAAGTCTTTGATATTCTAACGTAAAATATATCTAATACACGGGATTAAGAAATAGGAAGCGCGCGATTAGCGTCTGGATAATATTCTTAGGACAGAAATGCGAAGTTTTGATAATCTTTTGAATTACTTTAATCTTTTCTTCTGTAAGTAATACACATTTATGTTTATTTTTCACGAAATCTAAAAATATTTCAATATTACATGTCTGTGACATTGTGTCGTTACCTACCTGTTATGGTGGTAACTAACGTCAGGTGGCCTGTGTATAGGAGTTGGTATAGACGCCTTCGACCAGACCAAATATAACTCAGTCAAAGTCTACAAGGCACGCGGTGACGATACCCTTCATGTGCGTCTATCAAAACTTTGCTTTGACTTATTCAAACTGGGCCGAGAATTATTCTTCTTGATTGAATGTTTGTAAAAGGGCCATACACCCCCAAATACTAGTATGGACAGTGAAAAGTGTTGGGTAAACACTCGGGTAGATCGGGGACGGACGTGTCGGTCATATGTAGGAAACCCTCACATATGTCATCATCGCTAATCACGTCGTGTTGAACATGTACTCGATAAGAAGCCAGATCTGACAGCTAGCTCCTTGATTGAATACGATTTTCATCAATTAAGTTGACAACATGATCGGAGTTATCACATAATACCAAGCAATACAGAGTCTTGTTAAACAAAGCGATTGACAGACTGAACCGATGCCCACTCCAGACTATTTTAATTGTAAAGAAATCGCTGTTTGTAGCGTGATAATTATGCTAAATACACATTATATTTCATATGTAAACGACAACAAGTGTAATAACAGTGCTAAATACACACCAGATCCACAGTTTGTTTGTAAGTCATTGTTCACTGCGGTAATAGTATTGAATAGACGTTAGATTTTTAATGAGAAATTTATTTTTAGGATTTATTTTCAAACACTACATGGTCTATGTATTCTTAGACTATTTTGTATTTATTTCTTGTGTGTTTGCTGATAAAGTATATTATCTTCCACAGAATCTTCCGCCGCAATCAAGATTGGAGGCTGTTTTACAGGCTCCGGAACTGTACAAACGCCAGATAAAGGACGCGTTTTAATTTCTGAGATCAAAGTTGGAGACCAAGTTTTGACCATGACGAAAGCTGGAACTCTTCAATACAGTGACGTCATCACATTCCTGGACAGGGACGAACAGAGAACCGGTTTATACTACACATTGTTTACAAGCGACGAAAGAACGATAACTCTCACTGATAAACATCTCATTTACACCTCACAGTCAAACGAAACCACCTTTCATTCTTTCCAGGCACGATACGCTGATACTGTTAAAATAGGGCAATACGTTTTAATTGCCGAAAAGACAGAAGTAATTAAACCATCAAAAATTATTGACTTAAAAATAGCTTTTCAAGATGGTGTGTACGCGCCCTTGACGGCAGAGGGCAGCATCGTCGTGGATGACGTTGTGGCCTCGTGCTACGGTGTGATCAATAGTGAACTTATTGCGCATGCGGTGTTTGCACCAACGCGAATGTTACATACGATTTCACAACACATATCATTACCGTGGACTCAAACACATTCTAACGGAACGCATCGGCACCAGGAAGGTGTGAATTGGTACGCCGAGTTCCTTTACACCATTGGTAAATACCTTTTAGACAGAGATACGCTGTACCTCGTATAGTTTGGTGTCAAAGCGTAACTTACTACCCGGAAAATTGTACGTTTAACAGCGTGATGGTACGCTGCTAAGCAGGAAATGACTCGTACGCATGCCAACGGTTCTCCAGCAATAACTTGAGTACATGGAGGTTGTGTTCGCTTGGTTTCAACCAAGATACATTTCCCTCGGACTGGCTACAAGAACTGACTTCAAGTAATGACAAAATTTATCATGATTGCCATCGCACCTGTTTCATGGCGAATTGGTGCATTAATTATGAGGATTGTTTGTCTTCTGAACACAAAGTTTGGCTAGTGACACAAGACATTTATTTTATTCCCCATGCATGAAATTCACTTTTCCTCATTCTGACTAGATGGGAAGGTGACTGTGTATATAAAGATATGTATTATGAGTAATGTATGTGTAACAATGTGTTCTTGCGCTCATGGAAATTGATTAAGAAGATGCAAAATGTCGTTCCTGTCTGCGTCCTTGGTTCGATGCAATCACTCCGATTTATCAAACAATTGACTGGTTTGGTTTTCTGTGGCATGTGTTTAACTGTAAAGATCAGTAATCGGGAGTTTTCATAAACTGTGACTTTTTTAAAGTCAAAACTCAAATGAATGCTACATCAAACCGAGGCTGTTTGTGTTATACAAACACGTGTTATTTTTTTTTTACTTCGTCGAGTATCGTTGTCAATATAATTGTCCTTTAATTTATTTCATTGCCAGTAGATAAATTGTTTATTTAATATTTGTTTGTCATCCATGAAATGCATACGACGTTTGTGACTTAAATTATTTTTCTAGTATATTATGGTCTTTTATAAGAACAAGGCTTTAAGACTTTGCTTAATGTTTGTATATAAAAGTACATTTTTTGTATTGTGATTTTAGATGTGTCTAATTGCATTTTGTATAATGAAGTACTTGCTATCTGTAATATGAACAACCTTAATTGTGTTTCATATCACCTTGAGTTATCAGTCAACTCATTCATATCATATTTTAGGCATGCACGTTGTAATTTCACGGAATCCTCGTTGCTGTATTTGTAACGATCATTATTCTGAGACAAACATTATCTGTATATTTTATACAGTATATTTTCATCTAATGTTGGAGACGATTGTATTTTTGTCACTAAATAACACCTGCACACCATATTGAATTCGTCTATTTGATTACTATTTCCCTAACGGAACCCTGTAAATGTGTACTATTCTTTCTCATTCGCTCAGTTCTTGGCTTTAACCTCCTTAGTTTACCATTTCCACATTATCTCTCTGAAAACTAACATTCTCTCCTCTCGACCACGTAAATCCAACGTTTACGCGCAGATATGAGAAACAGAATCTTGAACTTCTATGTACCAAAACCTACGTGGTCTGACCACTTTTAGTTGACATGCTTATTCATTCGATTCCTGATTTTAGCAGTTGTAGCCATGACTCGTGTATTCAAATGCATTCCATGCCATTCCAATACTTGAAGGCTAACATTTCCCCCCTTTCTGTTGTTACGGCTGTGTAACACACCTATAGACATAGATCGCCTTTCTGGTACCATATTAGGACAAAGCAAAAACTTTAAGATTATATATGTACATTATCTAACGTCAACTTGGTCTTTTTTAATTCTTTTCAATTCATGCGCATGCATTCTACATTCTCTCAAAATTGACAAAATATGTGTTTTTCATTCGTCCGTTTACATTCTTACTCGACTCGTATATTCACATATTTGACTCATTTCTATTTAATATGAACTGCGACTGTTAGAAACCTTATAACATGTTGTTTGGTAGTTCACCGCGCAATACTGGTACCATGTTTAGTTATACGTGTCCGTAAACGGAGTTGTGTTTAGTTACGGTATACGCATGCAATTGCCATCGATTCCTTTGACGTCATAGTGATTGTAGCACCCCTCATGAGTGACATTTTAGATCATTTTATGTGACAGACACGCATACTGGCTTCAAGATATTGTAAGTATTGCTTAATATTTGTTATTTAGCTTTAAAATGTTTTCGAAACAGAAAATGATGTTAAATAAATAATGTTTTACGTAATATATGTGTTTATTTTTGCGTTGTTTGAAAGGAGGTGTTCCAGAAAATACCATAACATGAAAATCTTTATTTGCATGTTGTCAGAGAGAGCGAACAGTCCAACACTGTTTAGTCTACGAATGAGTTGAACATGGTCTACAAAAGTTAAAAGACACCAACTTGGTATCGTTTAACGTCTTACCAACACAAACATGTAATTTAAGGACGGTGTCCACGACTGTTGGGACCACAGACGACGCCAAAATTAGTGTCGTCACACCGGAATGTCACACCTGGACACGGTAGTGCGGCATATCATACTGACAACGGGCAAACCAGCCAACCAGTATTACCACCTAACCTCGATACGGTAGTGTGGTATATCATACTGACAACGGGCAAACCAGCCAACCAGTATTACCACCTAACCTCGATACGGTAGTGTGGTATATCATACTGACAACGGGCAAACCAGCCAACCAGTATTACCACCTAACCTCGATACGGTGGTGTGGTATATCATACTGACAACGGGCAGACCAGTCAACCAGTATTACCACCTAACCTCGACACGGTAGTGCGACATATCAAACTGACAACGGGCAAACCAGCCAACCAGTATTTCCAACTCCCCTCGACACGGTAGTGTGGTATATCATACTGAAAACGGGCAAACCAGCCAACCAGTATTACCACCTAACCTCGACACGGTAGTGTGGTATATCATACTGACAACGGGCAAACCAGCCAACCAGTATTACCACCTAACCTCGATACGGTAGTGTTGTATATCATACTGACAACGGGAAAACCAGCCAACCAGTATTACCACCTCCCCGAAAGTACCAATTTGATCCTGAGTCCTCTTTCAAACTAGGAAGCATTCAACTAAAAGCCAATATTTAGGTAGTTTCAAGAGAACCAATTATGTGGCAAGTTGTTTAGAAATAAGAGAAAAAATAATTCAATCGCCTCTCACGAAAAGTGCAATGAGAGCAACAGACAAAATTCCCGTTACCTGCAGGGCTCGGCTCCCAACACCATAGTCAGCTCTGTTTAAGGATATCAACAATGATCAAATCATAGACTGTTTTCTGAAGATAGGATAAACATTGCAATGCATTTTATCAATCCGGGTACAGTTCTGATTAACTCGTTAACATAGATCGTTTTCAAGCCAATTCCCATATAAGCGTACACGAGGACGTTTAAACTGTACTGATGTACCAGATAGATTTGGTCCTTTACAGTGGTACAACGACTACTGACTGATATAACGAGAAAAGGTTTACGAAAAACACGTGCTCTCTGATTTGAGGGAAATTGAACTAAACGTAGAAACAACTTAACAAAGATGTGAAACATATCAAAAGTTTGAAAAAAAACCCCACAAATTTAAGTTTTCAACTTTCATTACAAACGAATGATGACTAAACACGTAAGAATTTAACATTTAATGCAAAATGTCTGCTTCATTTTACTATTAATGAGTGAACGGCAAATCCTGGGAACCTTCTAACCTTAATCGTGTTTGACCAATGATTACGTGATAGGGCATTCAAATAGAAGAACTTAATAGAATATCAAAACATACGAGAGAGAAAAAATACCGACAAAACAGCGAAACCGTAATTCAACATAAAGTACAAGGATGATAAGGCCTGGTGTTCCGTAAGAGTCAGCGTCTTCTGCTTCATCGACTACACCCTCCATACAAACCTAGGTCACCACCAACCTAGGTCAAATCGACTACACCCGCCATACAAACCTAGGTCACCACACACCTAGGTCAAATCGACTACACCCGCCATACAAACCTAGGTCACCACACACCTAGGTCAAATCGACTACACCCGCCATACAAACCTAGGTCACCACCAACCTAGGTCACCACAAACCTAGGTTACCACACACCTAGGTCAAATCGACTACACCCGCCATACAAACCTAGGTCACCACACACCTAGGTCAAATCGACTACACCCGCCATACAAACCTAGGTCACCACCAACCTAGGTCACCACCAACCTAGGTTACCACACACCTAGGTCAAATCGACGACACCCTCCATAAAAACCTAGATCAAATCGACTACACCCGCCATACAAACCTAGGTCACCACAAACCTAGGTCAAATCGACTACACCCGCCATACAAACCTAGGTTACCACAAATCTAGGTCAAATCGACGACACCCGCCATAAAAACCTAGATCAAATCGAAGACACCCACCATACAAACCTAGGTCTAATTGACGACACACACCATACAAACCTAGGTCTAATTGACGACACACACCATACAAACCTAGGTCTAATTGACGACACCCACCATACAAACCTAGGTCTAATTGACGACACCCACCATACAAACCTAGGTCAAATCCGGGCTGAGAGTGGTGACAACGGAACGAGACGATGAGACGATGATGTCGACAATGAATCATCCCCATGGTCTTCATCAACCGGCATCTCTCGAAAACTTCTGTTGTTAATTTCTCCGTCAGTAATCGACATATGTCATGGAAATCGTGATAATTGGAACACGCCCTTGAATATCGAATCAACTGGGACATGTTAACGCCATAGATAGGAATGTCGAGATGCTGCTATCTTGAAAGGGAAAATTAACTATTGGTCAACTGAAATCAATTCGTTTATCATACAGCTTAGTTGAAAGATATCCCTGTTCGTTCCGTTGTAAGTATTGGAAGTATGTCACTTACCGTCAGTCTAAACAACTGACATCTGAATTATAAAAAATAGCTTTTAGCTTTTCTTAACTAAATCTATGACATTTCCTTGACAACCCGGAGAACACTACCTACACAGTTTAGGTCGCTGTGGGTTTTTTTTTCTAAAGAAGGATGCGGATCTTCTTATACATATCTTTATATTGGGTTCCTAAACTTCATAAGAATCCTTATAAATAGCCAATCAAAATATCGACATTCTACCTGTTTTTAGTTCTCCCATCACCTCCTAGATGTCGGTACTTAAGCCATTAGCATCACTGACAAGTCATATGAGGATGAATCAGCTGTATGATGTCCCTTACATCACTGACAAGTCATATGAGGATGAAACAGCTGTATGATGTCCCTTACATCACTGACAAGTCATATGAGGATGAAACAGCTGTATGATGTCCCTTACATCACTGACAAGTCATATGAGGATGAAACAGCTGTATGATGTCCCTTACATCACTGACAAGTCATATGAGGATGAAACAGCTGTATGATGTCCCTTACATCACTGACAAGTCATATGAGGATGAAACAGCTGTATGATGTCCCTTACATCACTGACAAGTCATATGAGGATGAAACAGCTGTATGATGTCCCTTATATCACTGACAAGTCATATTAGGATGAGACAGCTGTATGATGTCCCTTACATCACTGACAAGTCATATGAGGATGTAACAGCTGTATGGTGTCCCTTACATCACTGACAAGTCATATGAGGATGAAACAACTGTATGACGTCCCTTACATCACTGATAAATCATATGAGGATGAGACAGCTGTATGACGTCCCTTACATCACTGACAAGTCATATCAGGATGAAACAACTGTACGATACAGTTAAGTTCATATTTTTGACTCTGCTGTACATAGAACTCGTGCTTACACTTCCTGAACATCACAGTTTAGTCTGTTCTATATTATGAACCGAACACAAATTCCCTTTATCTCCAGTAATAATTCAAACATACAAATACGTTGATTGTACCTGCCCGACAGAGATACCTGATGTTTAAGATACATCATTATGCGTGCATATTTGTAGATCCCTCTCATACTCCTACACTTTTGAAAACATCAAAAGCGCCAAAGATTAAAAACGAGAGAGGAAATTTATTAAGAAAAAAAAAAAAATGGAAAACCTTTTGACGTTATAAAAACGGTATTTACTAGCGATATGAAAACTTTGATCACTTAAACAAAAATGTTATAAACTCTCAGAAACTCAATGTTTCAAATAGTCTACATTCCATTCTGACTCTAACAATTTTTTTAAATTATAAAAATCTGACCTTGCTCGTTTACCCTCATTGATATCCATGAGTTATCTTACAGTCGTAGCTAATATACATTCATCCTTTACTACGAATCGCAAGAAGTTTCCATTCGTCTAACAGTACGTTTTGAGTGTCCCAGTGTTAATCTATCTGTTGTTTGTATTTTCTTATCATGGTATCGAATCTAGTTCAGAAATACGTTTTTTTACAGCCATTTTATTGCTGTCTCTTATCGAAGGTACACGACTGAATTTGATATATCTGATGTTTGGCTACTCTCGATTTCAGTTCAGACTCTTTTCGGGAATATATGTGAAAACACTTGTCTGGTACTAAGAATAATGCTAAGAAGTAAGGAGCAAACAGGCTGGTTGGTATAATAATACTGGGTGATGAGGATTATAACACAGGGATGAGGATTATAATACTGGGATGATGAGGATTATAATACTGGGATGATGAGGATTATAATACTGGGATGATGAGGATTATAATACTGGGACGATGAGGAATATAATACTGGGACGATGATGATTATAATACTTGGACGATGAGGATTATAACACAGGGATGAGGATTATAATACTGGGATGATGAGGATTATAATACTGGGATGATGAGGATTATAATACTTGGACGATGAGGATTATAATACTGGGATGATGAGGATTATAACACAGGGATGATGAGGATTATAATACTGGGATGACGAGGATTATAACACTGAGATGATGAGGATTATAACACTGAGATGATGAGGATTATAATACTGGGATGATGAGGATTATAACACAGGGATGATGAGGATTATAATACTGGGATGATGGGGAATATAATACTGGGGTGATGAGGATTATAATACTGGGGTGATGAGGATGACTCTAACACAGGGATGATGGGGATTATAATACTGGGATGATGGGGATTATAATACTGGGATGATGAGGATTATAATAATGGGATGATGAGGATTATAAAACTGGGATGATGAGGATTATAACACAGGGATGAGGATTATAATACTGGGATGATGAGGATTATAACACAGGGATGAGGATTATGATACTGGGATGATGAGGATTATAACACAGGGATGATGAGGATTATAATACTGGGATGACGAGGATTATAATACTGGGATGATGAGGATTATAATACTGGGGTGATGAGGATTATAATACTGGGATGACGAGGATTATAATACTGGGATGATGAGGATTATAATACTGGGATGATGAGGATTATAATACTGGGATGATGAGGATTATAATACTGGGATGACGAGGATTATAATACTGGGATGATGAGGATTATAATACCGGGATGATGAGGATTATAATCCTGGGATGATGAGGATTATAATACTGGGATGATGAGGATTATAACCCTGGGATGATGAGGATTGTAATACTGGGATGATGAGGATTATAATACTGGGATGATGAGGATTATAATACTGGGGTGATGAGGATTATAATACTGGGATGATGAGGATTATAATACTGGGATGATCTTGATTATAATACCGGGGTGATGAGGATTATAATACTGGGGTGATGAGGATTATAATACTGGGATGATGAGGATTATAATACAGGATTGATGAGGATTATACTACTGAGATGATGAGGATTTATAATACCGGGATGAGGATTATAACACTGGGGTGATGAGGATTATAATACTGGGGTGATGAGGATTATAACACTGAGATGATGAGGATTATAATACCGGGATGAGGATTATAACACTGGGGTGATGAGGATTATAATACTGGGATGATGAGGATTATAATACTGGGACGATGAGGATTATAATACTGAGATGAGGATTATAACACTGGGGTGATGAGGATTATAATACTGGGGTGATGAGGATTATAACACTGAGATGATGAGGATTATAATACTGGGATGACGAGGATTATAACACTGAGATGATGAGGATTATAATACTGAGATGACGAGGATTATAATACTGGGATGATGAGGATTATAATACTGGGGTGATGAGGATTATAATACTGGGATGACGAGGATTATAATACTGGGATGATGAGGATTATAATACTGGGATGATGAGGATTATAATACTGGGATGATGAGGATTATAATACTGGGATGATGAGGATTATAACACTGGGGTGATGAGGATTATAATACTGGGATGATGAGGATTATAATACTGAGATGATGAGGATTATAACACTGGTGTGATGAGGATTATAATACTGGGATGATGAGGATTATAACACTGGTGTGATGAGGATTATAATACTGGGATGATGAGGATTATAAGACTGGGGTGATGAGGATTATAATATTGGGATGATGAGGATTATAACACTGGGATGATGAGGATTATAACACTGGGATGATGATGATTATAATACTGGGGTGATGAGGATTATAACACTGGGGTGATGAGGATTATAATACTGGGGTGATGAGGATTATAACACTGAGATGATGAGGATTATAATACCGGGATGATGAGGATTATAACACTAGGATGATGAGGATTATAACACTGGGATGATGAGGATTATAACACTGGTGTGATGAGGATTATAATACTGGGATGATGAGGATTATAATACTGGGGTGATGAGGATTATAATACTGGGATGATGAGGATTATAATACTGGGATGATGAGGATTATAATACTGGGATGATGAGGATTATAACACTGGGTGATGAGGATTATAATACTGGGATGATGAGGATTATAATACTGGGATGATGAGGATTATAATACTGGGATGATGAGGATTATAATACTGGAATGATGAGGATTATAACACTGGGATGATGAGGATTATAATACTGGGATGATGAGGATTATAACACTGGGATGATGATGATTATAATACTGGGATGATGAGGATTATAATACTGGGATGATGAGGATTATAATACTGGGGATGATGAGGATTATAATACTGGGATGATGAGGATTATAACACTGGGGTGATGAGGATTATAATACTGGGATGATGAGGATTATAACACTGGGGTGATGAGGATTATAATACTGGGGTGATGAGGATTATAATACTGAGATGATGAGGATTATACTACTGGGATGATGAGGATTATAATACTGGGACGATGAGGATTATAACACTGGGATGATGAGGATTATAATACTGGGATGATGAGGATTATACTACTGGGATGATGAGGATTATAATACTGGGATAATTAGGATTATAATACTGGGACGATGGGGATTATAATACTGGGATGACGAGGATTATAATACTGGGATGACGAGGATTATAATACTGGGATGATTAGGATTATAATACTGGGATGATGAGGTTTATAATACTGGGATGATGAGGATTATAATACTGGAATGATGAGGATTATAACACTAGGATGATGAGGATTATAACACTGGGATGATGAGGATTATAACACTGGGATGATGATGATTATAATACTGGGGTGATGAGGATTATAATACTGGGATGATGAGGATTATAATACTGGGGTGATGAGGATTATAATACTGGGATGATGAGGATTATAATACTGGGGTGATGAGGATTATAATACTGGGATGATGTGAATTATAACACTGGGGTGATGAGGATTATAATACTGGGATGATGAGGATTATAATACTGGGATGATGAGGTTTATAATACTGGGATGATGAGGATTATAATACTGGAATGATGAGGATTATAATACTGGGATGATGAGGATTATACTACTGGGATGATGAGGATTATAATACTGGGATAATTAGGATTATAATACTGGGACGATGGGGATTATAATACTGGGATGACGAGGATTATAATACTGGGATGACGAGGATTATAATACTGGGATGATTAGGATTATAACACTGGGATGATGAGGATTATAATACTGGGATGATGAGGATTATATGATACTGGGACGATAAGATTTCAAATACTTGATGATGATTGTAATACTGGGATGATGAGAATTATAACACTGAGATGATGAGGATTATAATACTGGGATGATTAAAGTACATTTTTTATATACATGTACTATGATAGTACAATTAATAAATTGTAATAAACGTCACATTAAACTCTGATACCATTTTAACAATACAGATTTAACCACTTGATGTACAGTGTTTAGTCTGTGTCAGTATAAATATACAGATTTAACCACTTGATGTACAGTGTTCAGTCTGTGTCAGTATAAATATACAGATTTAACCACTTTATGTACAGTGTTCAGTCTGTGTCAGTATAAATATACAGATTTAACCACTTGATGTACAGTGTTCAGTCTGTGTCAGCATAAATATACAGATTTAACCACTTTATGTACAGTGTTCAGTCTGTGTCAGTATAAATATACAGATTTAACCACTTTATGTACAGTGTTCAGTCTGTGTCAGTATAAATATACAGATTTAACCACTTGATGTACAGTGTTCAGTCTGTGTCGGTAATTGCTTGCTGTGACAAGGTTTGTTAACTGCCTGATGACGACTGATATCTGATATTACGTCACATATTGTCCCCACACGTGTCAACTTTATTTAAGGACAATATTAATGATGCCTAGTTGATCGTTCACGCGTAATTAACTACACTCCTTTCTGACAAGTCAATATAGTTTTACTGTTTCATTGACTGGGAAGAGTGCTTACAGTTCTGCTATCGGAAGGAATATCGATTTTCACAGCAGTTTGGAGACAATGATGTCACTAAGGGTGTCTCACGTGATCCTATTTCCGGCTGCAGCACGTCACGGTCCGAGTATCACCTTGTATCTCTGCAGTACCGGCCATGTCGTCACAGCAGCTATCGCCCTTATCTGACAGACGTGTACAAAGTGTTACACTGCATATGAGGCTTCTGGTGTTTAAACCTGGCATTAAACAACTGTTGAAATAGCGATAATTATGTCTACAACTGTTGAAATAGCGATAATTATGTCTAAATCCATTTCTGGTGGCTTATTACAATCAGTCATGAAAAAGCGCCTAAACGGTACTAACGTTTTTGTTACTTGGGATGGCGACTCATATTGTCCGAGTGATGCTATTTTCCTATTATTATCATTCATCTTACTTTGAATTGTATCTGCTATAATCATGTGCCACACCAGTGAATAAGACATTTTACCATAAAAGGTGAATACAGCCTTTTTTTTTTTTTTTTCTGTTTATCGTTAGGGTTGTTAGATATAACATTTTACATTTTTGATCTTTTTGTGTATCGTAAATGGTGTTAGAAATAACACATTTTATATTTTGGTCTTTCTGTGTGTCGTCAGTGGTGTTAGAAATAACAATGATAACTTACAGTCGACCTACTGCTGCTTCTTCTCCTGGCATCGTCTGTAAATGCCTGGTTTCCTGCCCCGTGGTGCTCGATACCAGTTTCCAACGTCATCAGGTGGTCGCCAACTTTACTCGGATGTTTCAACCCTGAACCACGACATCCTCTGGTTGGTGGGTCAGTAGTGGTGGCCAAGCCACTTCTCGATGGATCCTGTCTTCCAGCCTTTGTCGTTCCGACGTTGACATATCCAGCATGATGCTCTTTCTGCTGCCTCTCAGTTTTCTCAAGGCCGATGACATGGCCTTTCCCAGCATTCCTAGTTGTTGCAACAGCCTCCTCACCGACTGTGCTGGGAACCCTTCGCCACCGACCTCAAATGCAAACATCCACACCTCCCAGCCCCTTTCTCTACAGTTTGATGTCAGGTCAGCGTATTCCAGGTTCTTCCTCTCATGTGCCTCTTCACAATTCTCCTCCCATGGTACAGTGAGTTCCACTAGGATGAGAATCTTGGACTGGGTCGCTGTGAGAACCATGTCTGGGCGACTTGTTGTTTCCACAATACCTGGGAACACAAGTCTCCGATCCAGGTCCACTTTCAACACCCAGTCCCTTCCTCTGTCCAGTAACGATGGACTAACTGGTTTCTTCGCCTCTGCTGTTTTCCCCTGTCTCAAGAAGACCTTTTCCTGACCTACTGCTGTCTTCTGGCGCTTCTTCCTTCTTTTATGCGTCTACTATGATAGCAAACTCACCAAGTACCTTGTCATGACGCCATCCATACCGTCCCTGTGACAATGCTACCGGACACTCTGATAGGATGTGGTACATTATTCCCCGATTCCCACACAGTTGACAACTAGGGTCCTCAGTAAGCCGCCACTGATGAAGATTTGCCGGGGACGGTAGCGTGTCATACACGGCCCTTAACAGGAAAGCTATCCTTTACTGGTCCTTTCTCCACAGTTCCGACCATGATAGTTTCCTGTCGGGTAAGTCCCATTTCATCCATGCTCCTTGCTTCCCAAGCTCCACTGCTTTTGCTTTCCGATGGTCCTCTTCTATCCTCCTTACTTCACTCTGAACCATCCCTCGTCTTTCTGTAACTGATGCATGTTTCTACTGTTGAAAGTGCTGCATTCCCAGTCCTTGTCTACCAATACAGGTGTTTCCGATAATGTCTCGCAGTTCCAACATGCTTTCAGCCTGGTCTACAGATGTTGATGCCGACCACTTCCTTCCTGTTCTGGTTTGGACGCCTGCACCGCTGACTCTGGAATCTGCAGAATCTCTCAAGGTCATGACGAGGCGACATTTACGACCTTAAATTCCTCGACTATGGATGAAATTGGTACCTGGAGTTGAGTTGATTTTCCATACAGCCCAACAGAAGTGAAACCTGGTGGAACTCCCAACCATCGCCTCAGATAACTGCTAACTGATTTCTCTAACCCCTCCACTTTCGTAACTAGAACTTCGTAAATCAGCAGCAGCCACATAAGTCAAGGTATGGTCCCATGCTGGTAAATCCAGGCCTTGTACTTCCTAGGGAGACCACTTCCCTCCACTTTCTTCTTCCAAGCCTTTGTTTGATCAAGCGTCTTCTTCACCGAGATGTTATCCGTGAGTGATTCATCAAACCACTTTCCTAGGCATTTGATTGGGTTGTTTACAAGGGTAGGGATCTCTTCGTCCTGTACCTTCATCCTCACTTGGCAAATTCGACCTTTCTTTAACATAAGGCTTCGTGATTTCCGTGGTTTAAACTTCATAGGCGCCCAAGACACAATTTACATTTTGGTCTTACTGAATATCGTCAGTGATGTTAGAATTAACACATTTTACATTTTGATCTTTCTGTGTATCAACAATTATGATAAATAAGCAGGAATCCAGAAGGGATGTCGGGGAATCAAAATGGCCTTCAGCAAATTTAGAGCATATTGACATAATATCGATTCTTTTCTCCAGTGCAATATTGAAATTTCTGTTATATGATTGAAATATATGTTATATTCAACAGGAAATCATTTGCATCTGAACTGAAAAATCGATGGATTTCAGTGCGATGAATAGAAATCGCCTTTCAGACTGGGCAAAAAACAAGTTACATTGTATATAATCGCCGTGATTTTCTATATTACCCCTGCAGTAATGATGATATTATATTTGTTGTTCAAATTGTTAAATTCCGTTATTTCACTGGTAAAATGTGATTGTAATAATGTATCAAAATTAGCTTCAACAAATGTAAATATATGTATGAGTGGATGTAACAAAAAAGTGGTGCACTGGCCCAATATTTTTATCTACATGTATTTATAAGTTAAAAAGGGCATGACATACGTGGGTATTCCATGAACTGATTCTTCTACCTATATTTATTTATCAGAGTTAAAATGTCATGCAGGGTCTTCTTAAACTGAAGCTGATTTTAAAGAAGGGCCATCTAAACACGTTCTATCTAAAATGCAATCGTCTTTTTCTTGATTGCAGAGAAGCTCGAGGTCCTAGAAAGAATGTGCAATTAGAATCTGAGGGAATAGTAAAAAGTTTTCATATACACAGATTTTACCCTGATATATTGGTTCCTTATTTTATATATTCTGCGCAGTTTTGTATTTTGCTACATTATGTTTGAGAGGTATAACAGGTCTCCGACCGACTACCGGTGAGACGGAACCCTCCTGTGTCCCACGTCTAATCCAGGGACCAGGTGCGTGATAGAACCAGGATAAACAATTCTATTAAATACATAGGAATTAATTAGATAAGGTGTATACAGATAGGCTTGATCAATAACAAGGAGCGGTGGAGATAGCGTATCTGTGGGCCTAGTCAGTGTAAGTTGTGGGAGGTTCCTGTACTCAGCCCTGCAGGGTGTAAGTAATGTTAATTCATCTGGCTTGTTTTCGTACGTGTATCAACAAATGTAACATACAGGTTCGATTTTATCAATACAACACACGAAATTGTTTTAATGATACGGTTAAGTTTAATATTGTTTAGGCCCCTGGTTCGCACAGCAGGCCAGTGACCTCTAGTTATAAGACCGATAACAGCCCCTTATCATTCTCCGACAGAGTTGATGAGCCCCGATAAAACTTTTTGATACATCCCGTTAATTCAAAAGGCGCCGATCTTAAAATTTTGCCTGTAATATTTATAAAAGATGTTTTATTATTAATATAACAGTGTTACGGGACAGGTAAGGTTTGCTTATACCGCCAGGTAAGAGGTTGGGTGGTACCAGACAGCGCCAACAGGTGGCGCCACACTGCTACCTTAAGGCATGGTCTTTAAGTGGTCAGCGGGAAATTGTTCGATGTAGAATTGTGATTATTTTAATTAGAACATCAAATCGGGATTAAATGCCATAACCAATTATTGTCATTTTCAATGACCCGGAGATATACGTAGCTGAACTTACTCCAATCTAAGCCTAGAGAAAAATAGCCTCGTTATCAGCGTGGTATATGGTGCACAACCTTAGTCAGAATTCTTTCTGGTTGAGCTGACAATTAATCCGGATTCTTTTTCTCTTTTTACAAGCGCTAAGGGCATAAGTTTCAAAAATACATAGTTTCAAACATGAGTGCATTTTCCAATGTTGTACTCTATGTAATAGTTTAATCTACAATATTCTTCGTTATTTCTAATAGAACTGCAAAAACATACAAAATATTTTCAAGGGGTACAGATATATCACATGCTTATAACTAACTACAGAATAACAACACGAGACATAATAAAAATGTAAAACAGCGTAAAAAGCATCGTCTGTAAGTACAGATATATCACATCATTATCACTAACTACACCATGACAACACGAGGAGATATTATAAAAATTAAAACAACGTACAAAATATCGTCTGTAAGTACAGATAGATCACATCATTATCACTAACTACACCATGACAACACGAGGAGATATTATAAAAATTAAAACAACGTACAAAATATCGTCTGTAAGTACAGATAGATCACATCATTATCACTAACTACACCATGAAAACACGAGGATATATTATAAAAATTAAAACAACGTACAAAATATCGTCTGTAAGTACAGATAGATCACATCATTATCACTAACTAAAACGGTTGTCTGGCAGATTTTAATGAGTTTTAAGAATATATGTTATTCTAATGAGAAGTTTTAAGAATATGTGTTATTCTAATGAGAAGTTTTAAGAATGTATGTCATTTCACTGACACTTTTTAAGAATATGTGCTATTTTAAGGACAAATTTTAAGAATATATGCTATTTTTATTTCGATTTAATGTTATAAGACATGTTTACAACACAATATTACAAATAAGGACATGAGTCCTAACGAGTTGTCAGTTTGTTGTGTTACCGTGTATCTGACATGTTCTCGTCGTAACATATTTAGGTTGATTCCATGTAAGAATGACTTTTTTTTTTACTAAATATCGCTACTTCCTTATTTAATTTTGAATACTGACTTAAATGTTTTTCTGAAAACTTTCTTCCATTAATGATTATGTGCCTATTTCATCAGAGAATACCGACATAGCAACGAAACTGTAATTCTAACTCTAAATCGTTATTACGAACGCAAGAACAATCGATTTGCACGGAAGCTCTTAAAAAGTACTGGAAAAATACGATTATGCATCTTCAAACGTCTTCTGCCTATTCGACGATACCTGCCATACAAATCTAGGTGTTATCGATGACACCCGCCATACAAATCTAGGGTCAAATCGACGACACCTCCGATACAAATATAGGTCGAATAGACGACAACTGCCATACGAATCTAGGTCAAATAGACGACAACTGCCATACGAATATAGGTCAAATCGACGACACCTCCGATACAAATCTAGGTCGAATAGACGACAACTGCCATACGAATATAGGTCAAATAGACGACAACTGCCATACGAATCTAGGTCGAAGAGACGACACCTGCCATACGAATCTAGGTCGAATAGACAACAACTGCCATACGAATCTTGGTCAAATAGACGACAACTACCATACGAATCTAGGTCGAATAGACGATAACTGCCATACGAATCTAGGTCGAAGTGACGACACCTGCCATACAAATCTAGGTCGAATAGACGACACCTGTCAAAGAAATCTAGGTCAAATCCGGTTGAAGCCATAATATCAAAATAAGATCCGGACGGTGACAACAAAACAAAGTATCGAATACGTCAAACTTGATACGTACAAGGAAGTAGATTATTTCCGTATGAGATCATGATGCTGACTATCTTTTTTTTTTACATAGCGTTTATCAACCTGTATCTCTAGAAACCTTCTGGTCTTGTTAAAATTTCGTCAGCAGTGGATATCTGTCACGGAATTCCTAATACTGGGAACATGTTCTTGAATATCGAATCGACTGGGACATGTAAACACCGTAGGTAGAGGAAGCAGGTATGTTACTATTAAAATGGAAAATCAACAACAGGGAAATTGGTCAAGTCTCTCTTTTCAGGTAAATATCTTTAGTGCAACAAACATCCCAGTCCATAATTTAATGTGTCGATAATTTCCACGCTCCTTTATTCCATTGATAAATTACGAGATAAAAACAAAATTGTCTACGTTGACATGTTTCTGGATAAAAGGATTATTAACTGAAATGATTTATTGCTATTGTAATGTGATCTCATTATTCTTTTAACGTTTATTACATTATTAGATGTTGACTTGTTAATGAAAGCCAACAATAGCATGTCGTATAACATAATTCCTTCCCATTAGAAGCTGACCGTCACTATAACAGTAATTTGCTATACTTACTATTTTAGGGCGATACGCCGATGTACCTATCAGATATTATCGCGTGTCACATACGCCTTCTCATTCTCTCATTGTTTGCTAATCATTTCCACGATAAGGCACCTTGTCGTGTGATTTGTACTTTTTCGGTAAGTGGTATATAGGGGTTCCTGCAATGAATGTTGTCTGTCATTATAGTCCTATGAAATTTAATTGTTCGATGTCGAGTTAAATGGCAATCAGATAGGAAAGTGTTTAATTTTTCTCTGTATTATTTCATAAGGATTGACGGAAGATTAGAGAATGACTACTCGTGTTGATAACTAAACATAGTAAAGATTTGTTTGGTAGAGTTTCCGGAAGCAGAAGGCTTCGGCATGTATGATACAGAACATATCTACAGAGAGAAATGAAATGTCATATCATATACATACATCTCGTAAATACTAAATTATTTCCAGATTGAAAATCTTCTTTTATTTGTTGTTTGGATAATTATAGGAAACACATTATACTTTAACATGAAGTGTTATTGTAACTTGTGCGCTAAACCACCCACATGGACAATCTGATTTACACTATACCACCACTTGGGAACATTCTGCGTATTAATAACAGACCTTCCATAGGTATTGGTATAAACCGATTATAATGTAGTGATATTTCTGGAAAATGCACTAATTTGAGAGATAACGACTTGATAAACATCTGTTAGAAAGTGGCGTTTATAGCAGGCCTTGAGAATATTGATAATTCAAAAAATGCATACCAAATACCACGTATGTTATATAATATTTGAAATTGAAAAGATAAAATTGTACCAAGTAACTCTACATGTACAAGGTCGAAGAATATAAACATAACTGCCATGAACGAGAAAACGTTTATGCGATTACTCAACTTCTCTGTTTACGAGGGGAGTGGACTATGTGTCTATTATATATATCCAAGTATCAACCTCTTTGTTTACGAAGGAGAAGAAATATATGTCTATCCAATAACTTCAATTCTTTGTTCACGAAAGAGTGAAATATCTGTTTATCAAATTACTTCAATTCTTTATTTACGAAGGAATTAAATATCTGTTTATCCAAGTATCCATTTCTTTGTTTAAGGACTGAAATACCTGTCTATCCAGTTACTTCAATTATTTGTTTACGGAGGAGTGAAATATCTGTTTATCCAAGTATCCATTTCTTTGTTTAAGGAGTAAAATATCTGTTTATCCAAGTATCCATTTCTTTGTTTAGGAGTAAAATATCTGTTTATCCAAGTATCCATTTCTTTGTTTAAGGAGTAAAATATCTGTTTATCCAAGTATCCATTTCTTTGTTTAAGGAGTAAAATATCTGTTTATCCAAGTATCCATTTCTTTGTTTAAGGAGTGAAATATCTTTTATCCAAGTATCCATTTCTTTGTTTAAGGAGTGAAATATCTGTTTATCCAAGTATCCATTTCTTTGTTTACGAAGGACTAGTATATAATCTCCTTTGTTTGCGAAGATATTTCAATGTTTTGCCGATCCTGATACAAAATATATGACCTTTGCATTGTTATCATTATATGTACAGTTTTATCATTAAATGTATTACTGTGTTGTTGACTTGATGACTATACTTTCATGGTTAGATGATAATGAACTCCCTAAAACAGGATTAATGTTGAGTAGTCAAACAGAATTCAAAATCCACATGTAGGAGGTGAGGAACGTGCAGCAATCTGAAGGCGTGTCTCTGTAAAATGTGTCGGGTAACATTTATCAGCGAAACAAATAAATAGAGGATATCTAACAGTGTTTTTAGTGATACCAAATATGTTTCATGGGTGGGGCTAATATTTTGGAATTTTTCACGCACATCACTAGTAAAAAATATCAAAATATTAGCCGCACATTTTGTTTATTACATTTTTACAGCAAAATTTACCCGGTCAGATTTCAATTTGTCCCATAGTCGTTTGTAAGCAGTGTTTTGATTCAATGGTCAAATCAGAAAAGTGATATTTTTCACTACTGAAAAATATCACTTATAGAATGAATAATGTTCGATATTTCACTAGTAAAAATGTGATGAATGATGATAATACTCAGAATGAGTTATGATGATACTTTCTATTAGAATCCCAAAGTGAATCATTGAGAAGTAAATGTGATTGTACTATACGGTCACACATCATTTGAAAATTTTAAAATGAAAGTATAGTTACAATGTATTCATACATGTATCAATAATACAAAATACACACTAAGCATGCAGACATGTTGATGAGATTATGCAGTTTTTCGCATTTATGTAAAGCATAAGTATGTACCATAAACAAAACATCGAACAAAGTCAACACATAATTCAATTAATAAGGAGAATACAGCAGAACCTGATGAGACATAGTATCTGAAGTAAAACAAATGTGAATTTTTGCTTGTAAAAACACAACTTCCATAACACATGTTCTCATTTCACAAAATCACATTTATTTACCATAATATCATTACAACCAAAGCGCGACAACTCCAATAACCTTTAACCTTCCTTTGACCGGCAGGTTTTGACTGGGGTTATTTAGCATTATCCATTCGGTAGAAGCATACCTTCCGTAAAATATTCATTTAACATTTTGTGGTGAGTGTTATCATACAAAGATATGTACATGTTACAGTGATTTAGATTTTGTGGTAAGTGTTATCATACAAATATATGTACATGTCACAGTGATTTAGATTTTGTGGTGAGTGTCATCATACAAAGATATGTACATGTTACAGTGATTAAGATTTTGTGGTGAGTGTTATCATACAAAGATATGTACATGTCACAGTGATTTAGATTTTGTGGTGAGTGTTATCATACAAAGATATGTACATGTTACAGTGATTTAGATTTTGTGGTGAGTGTTATCATACAAAGATATATACATGTCACAGTGATTTAGATTTTGTGGTGAGTGTTCAGTGATTTAGATTTTGTGGTGAGTGTCATCATACAAAGATATGTACATCTCACAGTGATTTAGATTTTGTGGTGAGTGTTATCATACAAAGATATGTACATGTCACAGTGATTTAGATTTTGTGGTGAGTGTCATCATACAAAGATATGTACATGTCACAGTGATTTAGATTTTGTGGTGAGTGTTATCATACAAAGATATGTACATGTTACAGTGATTTAGATTTTGTGGTAAGTGTTATCATACAAAGATGTACATGTTACAGTGATTTAGATTTTGTGGTAAGTGTTATCATACAAAGATATGTACATGTCACAGTGATTTAGATTTTGTGGTGAGTGTTATCATACAAAGATATGTACATGTCACAGTGATTTAGATTTTGTGGTGAGTGTTATGATTAAGATTTTGTGGTGAGTGTTATACAAAGATATGTACATGTCACAGTGATTTAGATTTTGTGGTGAGTGTTATCATACAAAGATGTACATGTTACAGTGATTTAGATTTTGTGGTGAGTGTTATCATACAAAGATATGTACTTGTCACAGTGATTTAGATTTTGTGGTGAGTGTTATCATACAAAGATATGTACATGTCACAGTGATTTAGATTTTGTGGTGAGTGTTATCATACAAAGATGTACATGTTACAGTGATTTAGATTTTGTGGTAAGTGTTATCATACAAAGATGTACATGTTACAGTGATTTAGATTTTGTGGTAAGTGTTATCATACAAAGATATGTACATGTCACAGTGATTTAGATTTTGTGGTGAGTGTTATCATACAAAGATATGTACATGTCACAGTGATTTAGATTTTGTGGTGAGTGTCATCATACAAAGATATGTACATGTTATCAGTGATTTAGATTTTGTGGTGAGTGTTATCATACAAAGATATGTACATGTCACAGTGATTTAGATTTTGTGGTGAGTGTTATCATACAAAGATGTACATGTTACAGTGATTTAGATTTTGTGGTGAGTGTTATCATACAAAGATATGTACTTGTCACAGTGATTTAGATTTTGTGGTGAGTGATATCATACAAAGATATGTACTTGTCACAGTGATTTAGATTTTGTGGTGAGTGTTATCATACAAAGATGTACATGTTACAGTGATTTAGATTTTGTGGTAAGTGTTATCATACAAAGATGTACATGTTACAGTGATTTAGATTTTGTGGTGAGTGTTATCATACAAAGATATGTACATGTCACAGTGATTTAGATTTTGTGGTGAGTGTTCAGTGATTTAGATTTTGTGGTGAGTGTCATCATACAAAGATATATACATGTTACAGTGATTTAGATTTTGTGGTGAGTGTCATCATACAAAGATATATACATGTTACAGTGATTTAGATTTTGTGGTGAGTGTTCAGTGATTTAGATTTTGTGGTGAGTGTCATCATACAAAGATATGTACATCTCACAGTGATTTAGATTTTGTGGTGAGTGTTATCATACAAAGATATGTACATGTTACAGTGATTTAGATTTTGTGGTGAGTGTTATCATACAAAGATATGTACATGTCACAGTGATTTAGATTTTGTGGTGAGTGTTATCATACAAAGATATGTACATGTCACAGTGATTTAGATTTTGTGGTGAGTGTTATCATACAAAGATATGTACATGTTACAGTGATTTAGATTGTGTGGTAGTGTTATCATACAAAGATATGTACATATTACAGTGATTAAGATTTTGTGGTGAGTGTTATCATACAAAGATATGTACATGTTATCAGTGACTTAGATTTTGTGGTGAGTGTTCAGTGATTTAGATTTTGTGGTGAGTGTTATCATACAAAGATATGTACATGTTACAGTGATTTAGATTTTGTGGTGAGTGTCATCATACAAAGATATGTACATGTCACAGTGATTTAGATTTTGTGGTGAGTGTTATCATACAAAGATATGTACATGTTACAGTGATTTAGATTTTGTGGTGAGTGTCATCATACAAAGATATGTACATGTTATCAGTGATTTAGATTTTGTGGTGAGTGTTATCATACAAAGATATGTACTTGTCACAGTGATTTAGATTTTGTGGTGAGTGTTATCATACAAAGATATGTACATGTCACAGTGATTTAGATTTTGTGGTGAGTGTTATCATACAAAGATGTACATGTTACAGTGATTTAGATTTTGTGGTAAGTGTTATCATACAAAGATGTACATGTTACAGTGATTTAGATTTTGTGGTAAGTGTTATCATACAAAGATATGTACATGTCACAGTGATTTAGATTTTGTGGTGAGTGTTATCATACAAAGATATGTACATGTCACAGTGATTTAGATTTTGTGGTGAGTGTTATGATTAAGATTTTGTGGTGATTGTTATCATACAAAGATATGTACATGTTACAGTGATTTAGATTCTGTGGTAAGTGTTATCATACAACGATGTACATGTTATCAGTGACTTAGATTTTGTGGTGAGTGTTATCATACAAAGATACGGGAAGTGCAAACTGTTGCTTCCTCCTGATCACCAGAGAAGAGTTACGAATATGCCGACGGTCAGGTGATCACCATTGGCAACAATAGGCTCAGGTGCCCAGAGGCTCTATTCCCGCCTTCATTCTTGGGAATGAAATGTGATGGTATTCACGAGACCACATACAACAGTATCATGAAATGTGATGGTATTCACGAGACCACATACAACAGTATCATGAAATGTGATGTCGAGATCCGTAAAGACTATGCCAATCGTGCACTTTCCGGTGGTAGTGCCATGTTCCCCGGAATTGCTGATCGTATGCAGAAGGAAATCACTGCCCTAGCTCTGAGCGGGGTGACTAGCGTACCTACATGTAGGTTATGATATTCCCATGTCAATATTATGTAACTGGGCGGGGTGACTACCGTACTTAGGTTATAATATTATGTGACTGGGCGGGGTGACTACCGTACTTAAGTTATAATATTATGTGACTGGGCGGGGTGTCTACTGTACTTAAGTTATAATATTATGTGACTGGGCGGGGTGTCTACCGTACTTAAGTTATAAAATTATGTGACTGGGCGGGGTGACTACCGTACTTAAGTTATAATATTATGTGACTGGGCGGGGTGTCTACTGTACTTAAGTTATAATATTATGTGACTGGGCGGGGTGACTACCGTACTTAAGTTATAATATTATGTGACTGGGCGGGTGACTACCGTACTTAGGTTATAATATTATGTGACTGGGCGGGGTGACTACCGTACTTAGGTTATAATATTATGTGACTGGGCGGGGTGACTACCGTACTTAAGTTATAATATTATGTGACTGGGCGGGTGACTACCGTACTTAAGTTATAATATTATGTGACTGGGCGGGGTGACTACCGTACTTAAGTTATAATATTATGTGACTGGGCGGGTGACTACCGCACTTAAGTTATAATATTATGTGACTGGGCGGGTGACTACCGCACTTAAGTTATAATATTATGTGACTGGGCGGGGTGACTACCGCACTTAAGTTATAATATTATGTGACTGGGCGGGGTGACTACCGTACTTAAGTTATAATATTATGTGCCTGGGCGGGGTGACTACCGTACTTAAGTTATAATATTATGTGACTGGGCGGGGTGACTACCGTACTTAAGTTATAAAATTATGTGACTGGGCGGGGTGTCTACCGTACTTAAGTTATAAAATTATGTGACTGGGCGGGGTGACTACCGTACTTAAGTTATAATATTATGTGACTGGGCGGGGTGACTACCGTACTTAAGTTATAAAATTATGTGACTGGGCGGGGTGACTACCGTACTTAAGTTATAATATTATGTGACTGGGCGGGGTGACTACCGTACTTAAGTTATAATATTATGTGACTGGGCGGGGTGACTACCGTACTTAAGTTATAATATTATGTGACTGGGCGGGGTGTCTACCGTACTTAAGTTATAATATTATGTGACTGGGCGGGGTGACTACCGTACTTAAGTTATAATATTATGTGACTGGGCGGGGTGACTACCGTACTTAAGTTATAAAATTATGTGACCGGGCGGGGTGACTACCGTACTTAAGTTATAATATTATGTGACTGGGCGGGGTGACTACCGTACTTAATTTATGATATTATGTGACTGGGCGGGTGACTACCGTACTTAGGTTATAAAATTATGTGACTGGGCGGGGTGACTACCGTACTTAAGTTATAATATTATGTGACTGGGCGGGGTGACTACCGCACTTAAGTTATAATATTATGTGACTGGGCGGGGTGACTACCGTACTTAGGTTATAATATTATGTGACTGGGCGGGGTGACTACCGTACTTAAGTTATAAAATTATGTGACTGGGCGGGGTGTCTACCGTACTTAAGTTATAATATTATGTGACGCGGCGGGGTGACTACCGTACTTAAGTTATTATATTATGTGACTGGGTGGGTAGTCTACCGTACCTACATGTAGGTTATGATATTCCATTATGATAGTACTATTAAACCACCCATGAGTCGTCAATTACTCTTTTGATATGACCTTAGATGTTGTCATACCATAAAGACTCAAACAAACCACTACCAATTGTCTAGTTGTAGTTTCCCTGTTACATGGACTTGTCCTAAAAGGTGTATCGTTCCAAACCATGTCACGACAGCTAGGCGGGAGTTATCGACGACAATATCCGCATTCATGATTACTTGTTTTCTTTTAATGGAAAAAAAATGGACAAAGGAGTAATATTTTAACAAACAATTTAAACATAAACCTGTATGAGGATAATTGCATTTTGTTTGTAACACGCTTTTCTATTGGTTAGTGCACTTTGATTTTCAGTCAACACATCGGTAGACTAACTGGTTCAATCCTACTAATATATATATTTAACTATTGAGGGAAAAGATGTTATATTGAAAACAGAACAAAACATCGTCCAAGATTTTATACAAATGTTTTTATCTGCTTATGAATGTTTCCATCTAAATCTAGGGGGAATCCGGAAACAGCAGAAATCCACTGAAGGTCGACCATTCGTTCACATTCTGATTTACAATGGTATCTATTGTCTTCACCCAAACGGAATCGCCTACCTGAAGATGAACTAAGGCCAGGTTGCTTGCACCTGCATACTCATGCGTGACCGCAGGAGTGTGTGTGTGGATGATGACGATGTTGTCCTTGACAAGAGCAGTCCGGATGTGACTTTGATATTCACCTAATATGGACATAAAGAAGACATAGGTTCCCGCCATACCACACGTAAACACGCCGGTATGTTGTGTTATAGGAGGTTCCATCACTAGTGATTACATAGGGAAATCGGATCACTTGATTCGCCCCGAGGTTGTGTACAATATCAGCCGAAGCAGTGAAAGCAATCCTACCTGGACTACCCCCTACAAGTAATATATATTTATTATCCAAACTTTTCCACATTATACTTAGCACTCTCAACTAGTTCACGTCTCAAGTTATTTTCAAGAAGGCACTCTAATAAAAAAATGACATTCTGATTCTATTTTATCTGAAAACGCAGTCTATTATTTACTGATAAAGGCTCGCACCTGCCCGTTTCCATACCACATCGTATCTAATGTTTGGTATTGCACTTCTGTGTAATTTACACTTTATATAAACTAACCCACTGCTCCACGCCATAATGACTTTTGAATTATTTATATATTAGTAGCTTGTTACCACCATTAACACCGTTTATCGAGCCACTTCTGTTAATGCCCATATTCCATTGTTTTTTCCGAAAATTTTCATTTCATGAGTGTTATTTTGACGTAACAGATCATTAGTGTTGACTAGTCCACTTAATACGTATACGAACAAATTTAATAGTATGAGTCTGTTACACAGGTGTGCCAGTTCTTATTCCTGGGATACCGTATATATTTCGGTTCTGTACATGTCACGCTAGCCTCCGCCTGCAGACATACCTTTGCAAGGAGCCAGTATTATCCGGACAAATATCGTTTACATCACTTCTTTGACCCATATATATTTTAAGTGTCCCAAAGGTCTATATACATCTTTCCTCTGCATGACGGGGGATGTTGTCCATACCATATCTCCTCCGACGGTAACGTTTTGTGCATATCTCCCAAGTCCCAAGGAACATCATGCTTTACTTTGAATTTTTGTTATATAACTAAATGTCCTGTTATCCCATATGTCTGCAGAGTAGTCTATGACCGGCCACACAGTACTACCGTATTTAACAGAATAAAACGGTTTGCCCTTTTTTAAATAAAATATATTTTAATCAAGTTTCAGGAAAGAATGATAAATCAAACAAGATAAAAACATAGAGACCTACCTGATACTCTGGGTGTCGCCCATCCTCCTCCCAATGGTACCCCTCTGTGGAAGAGTGATAGCCGGCTTTTTCCCCCGGTGTTGTTATATTTGCTGTTTTCGGAATCTGAGGAAGCATACTTGTTACAGCATACAGTATTAACTCTTCTGAAAATAACAGCAAAAAAAAACACAAATTCTAAAGCTAGATCGATAAAAGATGAGAAAGAAAACAATGAAACGGATTCAATAAAAAAAATAGTGTTAACAATGGAACGAGCCGGTATATTAATGTAATAAGAAGGAGTAGTGAAAATCTGGCGACTTTTTGCTCTCAATGAAAACATCATACCACTAGACCATAGGGAAATTTCCGCTAGTCTGAGTTAGTAAGGTGACGTTATACTCTCTACTTTTACATTTATGATAACGTCAAGCGCCATATCGGGCAACGAAAAAGATTATTCTTTATCATATCAATCATAACTCTTTCTCGCGCTTACAAGACAGAATAGTTGTCAAATGTTCCTGTGGGCTGTGTTCTTAGTAAAGGTCGAAGTATAAGTCACAGGATTGCATGGCTTTGGAGTAATAAGGAATGGCGAGGTTGTAATTAAGATCCGAGAAACGAGAATAGGCTTAGCAGACTAACTGCATACTTCTCATCTCGAAAAACAGAAAGATTGCGTGAAAAATCACTTTGTCAGTCCCCATACCCCACCTCTTCATTGTTTCCGTAAAAGTTACGTGAATCTGCAAGAGCATTTCTCAGTACAGGGGATATTTGGCTCAATACTTACACCTCAGTCTGACATCATGCATCCTAACAGACACAGGGATGTTTTCATATGAAGTGAATTTCTGTCTTTTCAACTTGAAATATAACGAGAAGTTGGAGAAAATTCTATTGTATGACATTTTTGAATTACTATCCAGATCCGGTGTCCGTAAAGGTAAGGAGTGTCTGTGGAACAAAACACAGGAAACAACGAGTTTAGAAGCTAGAGACAGGCATCCGAAAGGAATGATCAACCCCTACAAAACACCAGTGTTTACTATCTATATATTAAAAAAAATAAATGGTGTGTAATTTTGTATAAGGAAACGGTTCCTGAATATCATAAACCTTTTTGTAAAGCAAGTATTACATCAACATTTCTTTTTTTTTTCTTTTTCTTTTTATCATTTTTATCATTTAGAATGTGTCATTTAAGTTTATCCGTCTATCGTATTGACTTCATCAGTAATTTACCTGGTATTCATTGATTATCATTTACAAATGCTAGTTTAGAACATTAAAGCTGGGAGTTGTCACATGACATTTAAAAATACTACTTTAGAACATTAAGGCTAAGAGTTGTCATATAACATTTATAAATACACAAAACCCGTTCATGTATAGAGCATTAAGACTGAGAGTTATCACAGGAAAATAAAAATACCTGTACAGAGCATCAAGGCTGAGAGTTGCCACATGACATTTAAAGACACATTTAAAGAGAGTTGTCACATGACAGTAAAAATACCCGTATAGAGCATTAAGCCTGAGAACTGGCATATGACATCTAAAGATACTTGTATACATTAAGGCTGAGAGTTGTCACATGACATTTAAAGATACCTGTATAGAGCATTAAGGCTGAGTGAGAGTTGTCACATGACATTTAAAGATACCTGTATAGAGCATTAAGGCTGAGTGAGAGTTGTCACATGACATTTAAATATACCTGTATAGAGCATTAAGACTGAGATTTGTCACATGACATTAAAAATACCTGTAAAGAGCATCAAGGCTGAGAACTGGCATATGAAGTTGATGCTTTGATTGCTGAACTTTGTTAATCGGTACTGTCCGTTGCTCCAGACATTTCTTTGTTAGCAACTTCTGTTCACGAAGTTCGGACTTTACTGAGTTTAGCTCTGTGGCGAGTAGGCAACTGTTTACTGTGTAACTCGTGAACGTTGGACTGAAGAGCTTCCACAGCATCAATAACGCTTGGGACATCACTATAATCCAAGATATTGCCATGGACAATAAAAAATTCGGGTACCCACTGTATTACCAGCAAAAATATGATAACTCCTTGCATTTCTTGTCTGCTGTTTTGAAAATAGAATGTCACATATCAAGTTATCACTCTTATCTCTGTAATCTAGCAGTGACAGATAACCGTGGGTCATTCAGCTGTTGTAAATACCAATACAGAGGTACAAGCCTACAACGAAAGACATCGCAATGAATCCAGTGCTATAGATACGCTTTCGTTGCGATGTCACATCGCATAGTAATTGAAAATCTGATATATATTAAAGCCAAAGTTGGAACCGATGGTCAGAGAACATGCGAGTTTCATTAATTCACATTCTTGATGAACCGACATTTATATGTGATCTATGGTATACTTGCTTCGTAACAATCCTGGTTTGGTTTGGTTTGGTTATTTTGTTTAACGTCCTATTAACAGCTAAGGTCATTTAAGGACGGCCTCCCGTGCGTGCGACATGCATGCGTGTGGGTTTTAACATAGGGAAATACTAATACATAATCGTAACAACTTGTTGGGTGGTTCATCCAAGAAACGTTTCTCTTAGTTAAACAATGCCAAAGGAGTACTAAGTAAGAGTGTAGATATACACATAGGAGTACGGCCCAAGTGTTGTATAATGTGATGTAAATTGAATTGCAACTCCCGTTTTTATTTAGATATAAATGTATATTTACGGTTATTTTTCGGGATGGTAAATAATTGTAAGCGACCATGTGTAATTGATTTTTTATTATAAATGTTAGAAAGATTTTTCTCTAAAACTACTAAACTTAGAATTTCAAGGGAACAGTTAGTCTTAGCAATTTTAAGATAAAGCTGTCAAACACGATTCTGGTACCACTTCTATAATACATGACGTCAAGGAATGTGACGTAGAGCCGTACTTAGCCAAAGGTTAACTGTTAGCATGCTAATTACTGAGGATCTGACATGCGTGGTTACATAAGGAAATTGGACCTACAGGCTAACTGATTTGGTTTGGTTTATTTAGTTTAACGTCCTATTAACCTCTAAGGTCATTTAAGGACGGCCTCCCGTGCGTGCGACATGCATGTGTGTGGTGAGTGCGTATGTGTGTTTTGGGAGGCTGCGGTATGTTCGTGTAAAGTCTCCTTGTGATAGGCCGGAACTTTTGCCGATTTAAAGTGCTACCTCACTGAAGCATACTGCCGAAGACACCCAGCAGCACACCCCACCCGGTCACATTATACTGACAACGGGCAAACCAGTCGTCCCACTCCAAATATGCTGAGCGCTAAGCAGGAGTAGCAACTACCATTTTTAAAGACTCTGGTATGTCTCGGCTAGGGGACAGAACCCAAAGCATTCCTCACAGGGGCGAACGCTCAACTAAAGGCCAAAAGTGAGGCAGTGTCAAGGGAGACGTTAGGAAGAAGAAAGTTGTTAAGGACGAAAAGAAAAGATAAGATCCAAAATTTAGTCGCCTCTTACGATCATGCAATGGGGGCAGCAGGTACAATTCTTACGCCCTACCTGGCTAACTGAAAGGATGTTCTTAATGGTAGACATGTGATACAGGCTAACTGAAAGGATGTTCTTAATGGTAGACATGTGATACAGGTTAACTTAATGGTAGACATGTGATACAGGTTAACTTAATGGTAGACATGTGATACAGGTTAACTTAATGGTAGACATGTGATACAGGCTAACTTAAAGGATGTTCTTAATGGTAGACATGTGATACAGGCTAACTGAAAGGATGTTCTTAATGGTAGACATGTGATACAGGCTAACTTAAAGGATGTTCTTAATGGTAGACATGTGATACAGGCTAACTGAAAGGATGTTCTTAATGGTAGACATGTGATACAGGCTAACTGAAAGGATGTTCTTAATGGTAGACATGTGATACAGGCTAATTTAAAGGATGTTCTTAATGGTAGACATGTGATACAGGCTAACTTAAAGGATGTTCTTAATGGTAGACATGTGATACAGGCTAACTTAAAGGATGTTCTTAATGGTAGACATGTGATACAGACTAACTTAATGGTAGACATGTGATACAGGTTAACTTAAAGGATGTTCTTAATGGTAGACATGTGATACAGGTTAACTTAAAGGATGTTCTTAATGGTAGACATGTGATACAGGCTAACTGAAAGGATGTTCTTAATGGTAGACATGTGATACAGACTAACTTAATGGTAGACATGTGATACAGGCTAACTTAATGGTAGACATGTGATACAGGCTAACTTAAAGGATGTTCTTAATGGTAGATATGTGATACAGGCTAACTGAAAGGATGTTCTTAATGGTAGACATGTGATACAGGCTAACTTAAAGGATGTTCTTAATGGTAGACATGTGATACAGACTAACTTAAAGGATGTTCTTAATGGTAGACATGTGATACAGGCTAACTTAAAGGATGTTCTTAATGGTAGACATGTGATACAGACTAACTGAAAGGATGTTCTTAATGGTAGACATGTGATACAGGCTAACTGAAAGGATGTTCTTAATGGTAGACGTGTGATACAGGCTAACTGAAAGGATGTTCTTAATGGTAGACGTGTGATACAGGCTAACTTAAAGGATGTTCTTAATGGTAGACATGTGATACAGACTAACTGAAAGGATGTTCTTAATGGTAGACATGTGATACAGGCTAACTGAAAGGATGTTCTTAATGGTAGACGTGTGATACAGGATAACTTAAAGGTTGTTCTTAATGGTAGACTTGTGATACAGGCTAACTTAAAGGATGTTCTTAATGGTAGACATGTGATACAGGCTAACTGAAAGGATGTTCTTAATGGTAGACATGTGATACAGGCTAACTGAAAGGATGTTCTTAACGGTAGACATGTGATACAGGCTAACTGAAAGGATGTTCTTAATGGTAGACATGTGATACAGGCTAACTTAAAGGATGTTCTTAATGGTAGACATGTGATACAGGCTAACTTAAAGGATGTTCTTAATGGTAGACATGTGATACAGGCTAACTGAAAGGATGTTCTTAATGGTAGACATGTGATACAGGCTAACTTAAAGGATGTTCTTAATGGTAGACATGTGATACAGGCTAACTTAAAGGATGTTCTTAATGGTAGACATGTGATACAGGCTAACTGAAAGGATGTTCTTAATGGTAGACATGTGATACAGGCTAACTGAAAGGATGTTCTTAATGGTAGACATGTGATACAGGCTAACTTAAAGGATGTTCTTAATGGTAGACATGTGATACAGGCTAACTTAAAGGATGTTCTTAATGGTAGACATGTGATACAGGCTAACTTAAAGGATGTTCTTAATGGTAGACATGTGATACAGGCTAACTTAAAGGATGTTCTTAATGGTAGACATGTGATACAGGCTAACTGAAAGGATGTTCTTAATGGTAGACATGTGATACAGGCTAACTTAATGGTAGACATGTGATACAGGCTAACTTAATGGTAGACATGTGATACAGGCTAACTTAAAGGATGTTCTTAATGGTAGATATGTGATACAGGCTAACTGAAAGGATGTTCTTAATGGTAGACATGTGATACAGGCTAACTTAATGGTAGACATGTGATACAGGCTAACTGAAAGGATGTTCTTAATGGTAGACATGTGATACAGGCTAACTGATAGGATGTTCTTAATGGTGGACGTGTGATACAGGCTAACTGAAAGGATGTTCTTAATGGTAGACATGTGATACAGGCTAACTTAATGGTAGACATGTGATACAGACTAACTTAATGGTAGACATGTGATACAGGCTAACTTAAAGGATGTTCTTAATGGTAGACATGTGATACAGGCTAACTGAAATGATGTTCTTAATGGTAGACATGTGATACAGGCTAACTTAATGGTAGACATGTGATACAGACTAACTTACTGGTAGACATGTGATACAGGCTAACTTAAAGGATGTTCTTAATGGTAGACATGTGATACAGGCTAACTTAAAGGATGTTCTTAATGGTAGACATGTGATACAGGCTAACTTAAAGGATGTTCTTAATGGTAGACACGTGATACAGGCTAACTTAAAGGATGTTCTTAATGGTAGACATGTGATACAGGCTAACTTAAAGATCGATGTTCTTAATGGTAGACATGTGATACAGGCTAACTGAAAGGATGTTCTTAATGGTAGACATGTGATACAGGCTAACTGATAGGATGTTCTTAATGGTGGACGTGTGATACAGGCTAACTGAAAGGATGTTCTTAATGGTAGACATGTGATACAGGCTAACTTAATGGTAGACATGTGATACAGACTAACTTAATGGTAGACATGTGATACAGGCTAACTTAAAGGATGTTCTTAATGGTAGACATGTGATACAGGCTAACTGAAAGGATGTTCTTAATGGTAGACATGTGATATTGTTGGTGGAGACGATGAACGAGTTTATCTATTCCTCGATGGCTTGCTTATAATTACTGATATGATCTGATGAGTTACGCCCCCTCCTCCGAACTAGTAAGGGTATAATCAATGTGTCCTTTCGTCTCCATCCGACCGTTCATAGCTTGTGTGCATAGTAACTAACCCCTGAATTGACTTAATCCAAAATATAGCACCATCACGTCCGACACCTTAAGGAACCTTCAGGATTAAAGGCTGCGCTTGATCAATTTTAAAATATTCCGTACAAAATATTTCAAAAACTTATATATACTTATATATTTATGTTATTGTGAGTATTTATAACATAAAAAAATGCAATATGTTCATCCGTCAACTGTCACCATATATATAATGTAAAACAATGTTTATGGTCGTCCGTCAATAGTCCACATACATATAATGTAAAACAATGTAATAGGGTCGTCAATCAATAGTCCACATATATATATAATGTAAAACAATGTTTATGGTCGTCCGTCAATAGTCCACATACATATAATGTAAAACAATGTTATATGGTCGTCAGTCAATACTATAAATATATAATGTAAAACTATGTTATATGGTCGTCAGTAAATAGTCCAAATATATCTTTATAATGTAAAACAATGTAATATGGTCGTCAGTCAATACTCTAAATATATAATGTAAAACTATGTTATATGGTCGTCAGTAAATAGTCCAAATATATCTTTATAATGTAAAACAATGTAATATGGTCGTCAGTCAATAGTCCACATATATATATAATGTAAAACAATGTAATATGGTCGTCAGTCAATAGTCCACATACATATAATGTAAAACAATGTAATATGGTCGTCAGTCAACAGTCCACATATATATAATGTAAAACAATGTAATATGGTCATCAGTCAATAGTCCACATATATATATAATGTAAAACAATGTTATATGGTCGTCAGTCAATAGTCCACATATATATATAATGTAAAACAATGTAATATGGTCGTCAGTCAACAGTCCACATACATATAATGTAAAACAATGTAATATGGTCGTCAGTCAATAGTCTAAATATATATAATGTAAAACAATGTTATATAATCGTCAGTCAACATTCCACATACCTGTATATATAATGTAAAACAATGTTATATGGTCGGTAGTCAACAGTCCATATACATATAATGTAAAACAATGTTATATGGTCGTCAGTCAACAGTCCACATATATATAATGTAAAACAATGTAATATGGTCGTCAGCCAATAGTTCACATACATATAATGTAAAACAATGTAATATGGTCGTCAGTCAACAGTCCACATACATATAATGTAAAACAATGTAATATGGTCGTCAGTCAACAGTCCACATACATATAATGTAAAACAATGTAATATGGTCGTCAGCCAATAGTTCACATACATATAATGTAAAACAATGTAATATGGTCGTCAGTCAACAGTCCACATACATGTATATATAATGTAAAACAATGTTATATGGTCGTCCGTTAATAATTTACATATCAATTAAGTAAAACAATATGATATGATCGTCAGTCAATTGTCCACATGCATAAGAAATAGTGATATTGGGAACGTGTACTTTAAAATAGACCCAAATTAGCGATCTAAGTTCAATAGCCCTGATCTCCAAACTGATCTTTAAAACAAGAATGTACCTCTTGTTCCACACAAAGTGTGGCCGAGTGGAAATAAAGTTTTGTTGAAAGGTGGGGTTCCCAGCAATGTTTATTGGTCGGCCTAAATATTTTTTACACTTAGAAACCACTCACTGATACATTGCTTTGTGCCATCAAGCTATACATTTAACCCAAATTAATCGATGATACACTTGCCTAATTAACTAATAACGTAATTTGATTACTGGACCAAGAACGCAGATTGTCAAAAAACAGATAAAACTTATTTACGAAACAGGAAAGTTTGACCAATGAAGTAAATACCAAAATACTAAAACAGTAAGTATACCGCCGATAATTTTTTTTTTTTAGCATTTGTGAAATAAAACTTCATTTCTTGTGAACAAATGACATTTTGAATTTCTTTCCATATTCAGTCCATTCAAAATTGTTTAATGTATAGAGAGCTTTATTATTACCATAATCCTGCCCAAAGATCAAAGCTTTACCATTTGCGTGTTTTGGCTTTGATATGCGTCATCCCAATGACTTGTTGGACGATAGGGGGCATAACAAACCATCTTATTACACTCAAATCGTTGATATATACATGTGCCTTTCTTAATATAGAACAACCCGTGGCACGCATACAGGTAATGTCGATATATGGAGGCCAAGTCTTTAAATGACCATGACTGTTAATTATAATTAGGACGTTAAATACGATATATCACTGATAGTGACTCAACAAATATATCCTATATACCTCAATCTCATTATTCTTTTGCTATTACCTTTTTTAAAAATTTTCTTCAAAATAGAAAATAGCTTCTATGTCCATGACTTGAAATATTATTTTATTAATGCGCTTCTATCCTATTTATAAAGTCGCATCTGACAGAGCCTTCAACACCTAATAGAGTACCTTTCCCACAATGAGAGATAGGTGTAAAGGTGTGGGTTGTAAAGTCATCCTAAGGGGAGACATTGAAACCAAGAAATCTGATAGAAACATAATGATGAAGGAGTCTTCCTTTAGTCTGCGTTTCTCCTCTCTAGATGATGCAGATTGTAAAACCTGGACAAGATGGACAAGAACACAGTTTCTAGAAATCATTTCTCATTGTTCGTCCTCTATTGACACTGGTATTTTACACTCCAAACCACGAGGATCGAGGGTATAGGGATGTTTTGCCAGATTTGGAATCACGTGGTTTGACAACAAAGATGCAACAACAATGATGGGTAGTGGAGTCATATCACGGACGCTTCAAGCAATGGCTGTTTTTCAAAACACAATTTGTCTACAACTATTTCATTGATGACATCGAGGCACTTGTTAGAATAGGAACAGTCTGTCTGAATGGAATCCGAGGACCCATATATGTTAGAACACCAGAGCGAGACACAAAGGAAAGAGCGCTGACTGACTACAAAATGAAAGCGCCTTAGTGTTCACAACACCTAAGATCAGCGTGTGAAAGATGAACCAGATCTTACCAGAAAGGCCAAGTCACTATTTGTTAAACTAGATGCAACAGCGGATAATTGTGACTTTCCAAAGTTAGACATGGAATATCTTCGGGCAATCTCCTGAGGTAGATACCAAATATCACTGACAACTGGCTACATCTGTGAGCACCTCAGTCATGATGGTGACTATGAGATCTGGACCATCGGAACTCACGGGACATTGCACGATGTCAGATTCACTCGAGGAATAAGAGCAAGGTAAAGTACAATGTTTGGATCCAGCATGACAACTCTGGCATCATTACACCCTATTAAGGATTATTGTTGCTAGTGTCTTACTAAATAGAGAATCAAGGGGGTTTGTGCCCATGTAGCCAGTATCATATACTATAGTACAGTACTGTATGCAGGATTTGGAAACCGGTAAGACTTTGCATCCAAACGTCAAAAGGTTTTAGAAAAACCTCAAGTATTGTAGATTTTGCTACCAACCGTCACCTTCCAGATATTATATATGGTCGACTGTGACAATTAGAATTACGATGTAGACCAACACTGATATGGCCAATCAGATTTTAGAACGAGGAAGCCATATTGGATTCCAGATTAGATGGTTTAATATGTAAACCAACATAAATCTATCAAGTAGCGTTCTTGTCAGAAAATTGATTCAGCAGTTGTAAGAATATTTAATATTTGTGGTTATCAGGGAACATAGCGTTTTGAGTGAGGAAATTTCACTTTAGTTGGTTATTAGTGTAGGTGTCAGTCCTAGTGTACCAATGAAACCAAGTATAAACATTTTATTTCAGTTCACTTTACAATATTTCAATGCAAAACAGATTTTCCCTTATGCTCATTTTTCTTTAAAAGATATATAGCAATATTGTCAATCAATTCTTATTACTTTGCACAAAATTCCTAATTATTATTATTGCACAATTCATTCTATACTGTTTGTAGATCTTTTTAGCAAATAATTACTTCATGGTATTGTCATAATGTTCATATTCAGTTTTCTCAACAACAAAAAATGAAGAAGTGATCTTGTAGCATTTTCCCCAAAAACCATTTTTTTTTTGTCATTTTTGACACAGAAATGACACTATATTCTTGCGATTGTACATGTTTGACCTTAAATGCCTACTTGTAGGACTACGGATGCCACCAATAGCACAAACAACTATCGTATTTGCTTATTAGGCCATTTTGAAACCCCGACTTTATTTGGTAAATTCAGACTTAGCGTCGGCACTTACTGATGTGGACACCTATATTCAGTATGCATACAAATAGTCACTCTACAAAGTTACTCTAGCTTACATTCCTTCCAGGTCCCCACAAAAACATCGTCCGTTTGATATAACCAGACAATTTTAACGTATGAAACTTTCTCTTACCTTGAATATTGCACGAGAAATGCATTTTTGTATGTTGAAAATCGGTATGTAAATTAGTTGAAGGTAAACAACTGTCAATATCTCCTTAATTACAATCATTATGACAGTGAAAACAAAACAACGTGATGTATTTCTTAAATTCATTTATTCAGCTCGAGAGTTGTTTCCATAAAAACTGGACACGGATTTTGCACGTGAATATCGTACATCATGTGACTTTATTTGAATATCTCCCCGCCTAATACATATAGAATATTACATGGTAAAATCCATATCACGTGCCATATCAGCCCGAAGACCCAATATCAGACCGAGGGCTTTAGGTGGCTTTATGTTTTATTCTATTTATCATAGACTTATACAATGAATGCATGATTCAAAATTTTGATGAAACAACAACAAATGCCGATGATACATATTTGATATGTATATCAATTAATTGTGAACAGAAAAAAATGTAAACATCCTCCTCTGTTTCTTTTGCATATAATTGTATCACACTTTTTCGTTAAACAGAAAAAATAATGATATATAAACATTTATGACATAGAAAGCAGATTAACAATAAATCTAACTGTTCTCTTGCACATTACGTTTATATATAACTCCATGATACCCATTATGTCCGCTAGTCACACGTTCCCTCGCTTGACAATCTGACCGGTGTTTACAAAGGAAGTGGTCGTCTGCTGAGTTATAAGGGATTCCGAAAGCTGTAATATGCATTTTCGGACCGCTAGTCTGATATGTTGATATGCATTTTCCGACCGGTGGTCTAATAAGGTCACGTGGATTTAGATGTATTGTGCCGGGCGGAAATGCAGTATCTAGTACTAGGTATAGGATAAATATCAATACAATAAGCGTTGGAGATTTCAAATATTAACCGACACAACCAACATAATGATTGTCTTCACTATTCAATTCAGTTTATTACATTTGGCTTGACAGCCACTATGAAAGTGATACTCATTTTTCGTAGATTTCTACAATTTAATACAAACTAAAGCTGTCAAATAATATCACATACTCGAGAAATGTATTGAAAGTATGGTGGAAGAGCGACAACTCGTGTACACATTGTTTTCACGGGGTGATCAAAGAGAGGTGACATGTGACTTATTATCCTGAATCTGAAAGCTGACACCTGTGATTGATAACTAACCTACAACAATAAGCTGACCGTGTGATATAACAACTATAATAACTAATTCGAAATTGAAGATATCTACAAAAGTATCTCAAATTACTAGTACGCAAGATATAGATTTGACATTTGAAAAAAAATATCTTTTTCACAAATATTCAATTCCGACTAGAATTCAAGCCTGGTAGAAATTTATGTACACTATCTGATGCATCATCTGATATCTAGTGTTGATTTTTGAAAGATATGAAACAAACGATCGATTTTCATTGCATCAATCTCTTAACGACACGCGTGCGTGTGTGTATGCATGCATAAGCAGATGTGTGCACACGTCCTTAGTATAATTCATATAAATTGCATAATTAAATGTCCATGGTACGCATCAATATTCTGTGATGTAAACGTCGAGTAGTGTTAAGTCGTTAAAACATTAAAATAACACATTGTTTTATACATGTATATATAAAAATACAAATGAAAACAATAAAGATAACTTTCATCAATTCGTTGATAAGGTATTCAATTTTAAAATCTCTTTGTAATACATTCAAATAATGTATAACGTATTATTGATAAACAAAATCGCAATTATTGAAATGTATTTCTGTTCTTCATCCACAAAACAAGTACAATTATGTAATGTACTAACCCGTGATGAGACACCAGTTCCACATCACATTGGGGTCGGAATCGGAAGGTTCATGCAGATATGAAATCAACACAGTTATTCAAACCTCTCGAATCTATTTTGACCTGAATTTCGACGTTTAAAGAAAAGTACTATGCCCAGAATTGTGGCTAAAATACCAGATGCTAGCGCTACCATATGCCCTTTGCGAATGCATTCGATTCCGTAGCAGTTTATATCACTCGGGTCTTTCTTGGCAGCGTCGTAAAAAGCGCCAAAACTTTCCTGTGCGCCTAAGCCCACCAGCGACCCAAGGAACAGGGCTATACCCCAGTTTCTTCCCAAGTTAGCAACATCGAAATATTCGCTCATAATGGTAGGGGCGATGGACCAGATTAGCCCCACCCCTATTCCACAGAATACAGTCGCAATCACGATCCATGTGTACCCATCTGCCAATAACACTATTAGGACCTGACACACCACAAAAGCTAAACATCCTACAATCAAAATGGTTAACCGTGGTAACCTTTCTCTGTAGTAGTCGGAGAATACGCCGATACTAACACTGATCAAGGCATTAGTAATGGGAACGATCAACACCACTTCGGGATTGTGTGAGGAGAAGTTCATAGCGTTGGTTGTTTGTGTTAGAGCGACCACATACACTAGTCCCACTGTGGAAGCGAACGTAACCATTAGAGTGAAGATATAATAATCAGCATTTCGTAGAAGATCACGGAGCGGTGTCCCTTCTTCTCTCTTTACTGTATTCATACTCTCACAACAGGTAGTAGATCCTTCATGTTCAGACGAAACATTGCTTCTCATTTCCCGTTGTTCCAAAAGATCTGTCGGTTTGGTGTAAATTCTCAGGAATACCATGCATATGACATCTGTAATACCAAACGCGATGGCAAACAGTAGCATCATTGTCGAAAAGCTTTCGGTACTTGTTGGGTCTCCTATGACATGATAATATATAACTGCGAATATAGAAGGACTTCCGGCAAAGAACGCATTTAGCAGTCCTACTATTTTGCCTCTGTGCTTTTCGTCAAAGTTGATGACATTTGTGTTAAGTGCCACCATATAGGTAAAAACTGAACCAAGACCTGAAAAAATCCACAAAGCACATTGTATGCTTATATGTTCGAGTAATGTATCAAACCATGAAGAAATCAACAAGAATCACTACCTTCAGTTGCATTAGTCATGCTTTTTCTACCATTTCTCATTTACATTTTGCAAACAAAGCAAGTTACACACTTAGATGCTTTGTCTAAATCTTAAGAAAAGGACAGATTTTAAATACAATGTACTTTGCTCTACAATTAACAATCACTAAATGTCTTCTTTGTCCTTTCCAATCAATAAATACAGCCATGAATGTATTTTATTGTTGCATATGTAACAGTGACTTACCTGACAAGAAGAAGTAGATAGCCATTAACCAGCTTTTGTTTTGGTAGAAGGAAACGTATTTAGGGGTACTCCATAGTAGAGTGTAGGCAAGCACGGACACGACCACGCCCCCTAGTGACGCCCACTGGGGTCCAAAATTGTCATAGATCTTGCCGGGAATAAAACCAAAGCCAAGTCCTATGTTAAGCAGGGATGACTGCAGTTGAACTATTAATAGAAAAATGGCCTAACGGTGACTGACACAACCTTACTTATTGTACAAATATTCCTGTTTTAGTAATACAGATTATCTCTGGTTAGGTATTAAGTTCCTTGTCAATTATTGTACAAATATTCCTGTTATAGTAATACAGATTATCTCTGGTTAGGTATTAAGTTACTTGTCACTTATTGTACAAATATTCCTGTTTTAGTAATACAGATTATCTTTCTGGTTAGGTATTAAGTTACTTGTCACTTATTGTACAAATATTCCTTATATAGTAATACAGATTATCTTTCTGGTTAGGTATCAAATTACTTGTCACTTATTGTACAAATATTCCTGTTTTAGTAATACAGATTATCTATTGTTAGGTATTAAGTTACTTGTCACTTATTGTACAAATATTCCTGTTATAGTAGTACAGATTATTTCTGGTTAGGTATTACGTTACTTGTCACTTATTGTACAAATATTCCTTATATAGTAATACAGATTATCTATGGTTAGGTATTACTAGTAACGTTTTTTCCTATTTCGTTCCTTGCTTTCCCAAATTGCAATTAATTTGTTCCTACTTTAGTAGCAGGTTAGGTGATTGTTTACGACCATGTTTTATTCCTACTCCTGAAGGTATCCCTCCAACACTTTATCATATGGTGTTCATTTCATGTCTTCCTGGTCACTGACTACTTTGAATTTCTCCCCATCTGATAATCACTTGTATTCTTAACGACCAATATCCCCTTCTTCACCTCCCCTTCTCTGGTCACAAGTCATTAACCCTATTTTTCATTTTTGCAGTCTGTTTATGACCTTCTGAAATTTCAGCTATATTCCTTATTTCTGCCTCGTCCTAATGTAGTGATATCCACAACTTTCGTCATCACTTACGTTCTGTTTCGGTGTAATTGAATGTGTTTTTGATTGCGTCTTCATAAACGTTGAAGACAAACAAAGATCCCGTCACAAATTTAGCGAGACAGCCAACCACCAGGCCTATCCATTTCATTCGGTGAAAGTGGCTCGCGGAGGAGTTTTGGTCCGGAAACAGTCCCATTATACAATCTGAAAATAATAAATTAGTTCTCTGTGAATGTTAGACATGAAATAAAACAAGACTTTGTAAAGGACGGTGACTTTAGTAATTCGCATTGATCAGTTTAAAGTTGTGTATGTTGCCCTGTATATGTTATATATGTACTCGTCTGTTACAGACATTGATCTGTTTTATGGTAATACCTATAAAATGTACCAGCTGGTATCGCCTAATCTAGATCCATATTCTTTAGTCAATCCGGAAAAAGAGAAACATACTGACATATATTGACAATGTAAAGTTCGTCGACTAGTGATTGGATCCTTATACAAGGACAGTGTTGATGGAATGATTGTTCTAGCTGTAAAATAAAGACATACTGACTAGATGGGTAGTGGCGGTGATAGGCCTTCAGTCGTTCAAAGCTGTTAGATTTACTATGTAATTCATAAACACAGAGTAATGATATATAAATATACTAGTAACATGCACATCGTTACATACCTGATTCCTGAACACTGCCAGTTTAACCCACAAGCTATATCACAATCCTCTGTCCGTATATCGGGTATTAATCATGGTAACGTCTATTCCTCTGAGATATCGAAATGAAGGTTAATTATGTAATTACAAGAATAACTTCGGAGTAGATTTGGTCATCCGTACATGGTTCGGCCGAGTCATGTGGCTCGGTACATCACATACGTGTACAGCTAACTAGAGCATGGTAGCTATCCAGGCGATGTGTCAAATATATATATGCTTCTTCATTATCTGTACCCTTACTGATAGCACGATGGTATAGTACATTGATGTGTTAACAGGGGCTTCACACAGGACAATGATTGATACCTGAGGGTGCATCAGGTAACTTGTTTTTCTTTGTAATTTAGTTCTTGAAAAGAGATTTAATAGGTTCCAAATTTATCGCATGGTATAAACAATACCGTATTATAAGCTGGCCGATACCACATACCTGTACATAGCTGGCCGATACCACATACCTATATATAGCTGGCCGATATCACATACCTGTATATAACTGGCCGATATCACATACCTGGCCGATACCACATACCTGTATATAGCTGGCCGATATCTCATACATGTACATATAGCTGGCCGATACCACATACCTGTACATAGCTGGCCGATATCACATACCTGTATATAGCTGGCCGATATCACATACCTGTACATAGCTGGCTGATACCACATACCTGTACATAGCTGGCCGATACCACATACCTGTACATAGCTGGCCGATACCACATACCTGTACATAGCTGGCCGATACCACATACCTGGCCGATACCACATAGCTGGCCGATACCACATACCTGTACATAGCTGGCCGATACCACATACCTATATATAGCTGGCCGATATCACATACCTGTATATAACTGGCCGATATCACATACCTGGCCGATACCACATACCTGTATATAGCTGGCCGATATCTCATACATGTACATAGCTGGCCGATACCACATACCTGTACATAGCTGGCCGATACCACATACCTGTATATAGCTGGCCGATAGCACATACCTGTACATAGCTGGCTGATACCACATACCTGTACATAGCTGGCCGATACCACATACCTGTACATAGCTGGCCGATACCACGTACCTGTATATAGCTGGCCGATACCACATACCTGTAAATAGCTGGCCGATACCACATACATGTACATAGCTGGCCGATATCACATACCTGTATATAACTGGCCGATATCACATAGCTGGCCGATATCACATACCTGTATATAGCTGGTCGATACTACATACCTGTATATATCTGGCCGATATCACATACCTGTATATATCTGGCCGATACCACATACCTGTACATAGCTGGCCGATATCCTGAACTATGTTTACTGCATTATCTGAGGTGATAACGATACGAACCCATGTGATGTGTCAATATTTATTTTATATTCTTTCTGTTCTGTATGATACTACAATATCAAATGTTAATTAATCCTGGAAATCAATTCTTTGATTTAGGAAGAGGAAAACAATTTCATGGTTACTGTTTTTTTCTGTAAACTTTTGGTATCTAATAGAAGAGTCTGCTGACGACCATTGTTATTTCATTAATACATGTAATTGGAAATTGAAAACAGGAAGCCAATACTGGGCAGGTAAAACTGTATCTAATTATAATGTATCACCAGGTGTAAGTGGTGCCGCGGGGGAATCACCTGTCAGTGGGTGCCAATGTCTTGTCATTGGGTGGTAGCTTGTTAAACGACGCAGTTGCCTAGTTCCTTGCTGTACGATGGCGGTGGTAGTTTTCTGGTGATTTTCAGTGAAGTCCCTTTGTCTATGATTACTGTTTCTTCCTAATCGCTTTAAGTGTTAGAGGGTTCAGGGGTATGACTTGACTTTGTATTTGATGTCCTATCAACAGCTTAGTCATTTAAGGACGGTTGGGTTTAGGGTATGATTCGGCTTAATATTGTTTAACGTCCTATCAATAGCTCAAGTCATTTAAGGACGGTTGGGTAAAGGGGTCGTTTAGATTTCACTCTAATGCCTTTGTTCACTGGTATATATTTTCTATTATAACTTTTTAACAAAGACATACTATCGTTAATATTGATCAACTCCAGTTTATTTGTTAAGCTTACCACCTATGTTGTTATTGTCTCCATGAGAAAGTTTTTACTGATATCATGTTTGGTCTTTGGTCTACACAAGTAGAAGACAAACCCCATGACTGTATGGCCACTCTTTCCAGTGTCTGGTTTACATCACGGACCACTATGTCATTTTCATTAGAGACTATCAAATCAAAAATAGTCTCGGAAACGGGTAGGTTCTATGACATGTTGATATAAAAAAAGGTCCTTGACAGAAAGTAGCTGGTTGGGCCCACGTGGATATCCCGTTTCTGTTGACAAGCTTTCTTAGTTTATTATTAGCGTTGAATTCGCCTGTAATTAGATGCGGGGTTTCGTTCTCACCATTTCTTGAAGCAATTTTTGAACGGTTATTGTTCTATGTGGTTATCATAGTTCATATGAACACGTCCTAAAATAAATTCATCTTCATTTTAGGTAAAAAGGTCCTTAAAAACCATCGCTGTTAGTTATGATTAGGACGTTAAATACGATGTATTACCTGACTGATAGTGTTAACAAATCTTGAAACAGTTTATCCCATATACCCCAATCTCATTGTTCTTTTTACATTCCTTTTTACATTTTCTTCATGTAAATAGCTTCTACGTCCATAAGCATTATATTAAAGCGCTTCTATCCTATTCATAAAATTGCGTCTGACGGAAACTTTAAACACCTAATACAATTTCGATCTCACAAGAGAGATGGGTGTGTAGGTGCGGGTTGTAATGTTGTCTTTAGGAGACATTAAACAAGAAATCTACTAGAAACTTCCCCAGTACAATTTGTTGCTTGATGTTCTTAATGCTGATGCAATGACTTTACTGATGATCAAGAGATTGGCATGTGTGCGAAGTGTTTAAAGAATTATCAGAAACGAAAGCCGCATCCTGAAGATCAAAACGTTGGTGTTGATGATGATACGTACCGGAACATCCCGTTATCATCCATAGAGGATCTATGTTATGGCCAGTCTTCCCGTGCCAAACACACACTATGTATGAAGACTTTCAATGAAAACTCGACTATTTTGTCAAAGCGCGCAAAACACCTACTCATTTTCATCACAAACTGTGGTGTCCATGTTCCTGACGTATTTGTTCACATCATCTCATAGGGAAAGATCTTTGCCCTAAAGTTTAAAATCAGCACTTTCTGTCTATCTTCTAGATCATAGGAAATCGTCAATGATATTTTGGACATAATAAATATGCTACCAAAGCAGGAGTTTTCCTTTACTCTGCGTTTCTCCTCTCTGGATGATACAGATCGTAAAGCCTGGACAGTTTGAACAAGAACACAGTTTCTGGAAATTCTTTCATGTTGTTCGTCCTCCAATGACATTGGTATTACACTCCAAACCACCAGGATGCACTACTGCTTTTCTGAGTGAAGACGGACATATCATGGAAATAGTCTTCAGCCTTTTCTAACATGTCAGTTTCCAGTATACTGAAAACATTTCATTCCATGGTAAAGCATTAGATACAACTATTGTTTCATTGTTCCTTGGACGTGAGCATCTTACAAGAAAAAGTATTCTGGACCACAACACATTGTTCTCCGATGTTTGTTTTTTTTCAAACAGGCTACTGTCATACTTGACGGTACAAATATCTGTATTCCTAAGAGTTCTGATCACAGGCTCCAGAGAATCTTCTACTGTGGCTAGAAAAAGCGGAACTATTTGAAGATCATGAGCATAACCCTGCCTGATGGTTACATTCTGGACACACTAAGACCTTTACCTGGAAGGCATAATGATACGAAGATTACAAAGGACATCATGGATAGTCTCTCCTGGCTGGAGAAAATGACAATGCCGTTGTTGATGGAGGTTTTAGGGATGTTTTGCCAGATTTGGAATCACATGGTTTGACAACAAAAATGCAGTCTTATTTAAAACCGGGGCAAACTCAACATGACGACCTACAAGCTAACCTTAACGAGGCACTCGTTAGAATAGTAACAGGCCGTCGCGATGGAATCCGAGAACCCTATATATGTTAGAAAACCAGATGGAGCCTCAAAGGCTCTTTGGAATTATGGATGTGAAATTCCTTTAGCCTGTTCATTTAACTCAGAATAGCAATTTAAGTTACCCCTATCCCCTTAATTTGTAATGGCAAAATACTCATGTTTTCAGTATTTTTTGCAGATTTAACGTTTTGGAACAAGGGTACGTAATTGTACAGTTCATAATTTCGCACACATGACGATTCTTTTCATCATAGTTCATATGAACACGTCCTAAAATTAATTTATCTTCATTTAAGATAGAAAGGTGAGGTTTTCAGCAATGTTAATTTCCCACAGGGGTCGGCCTAAAGAATCGTTACACTTCGAGACCACTCATCGGTACATTACTTTGTGTCATCAAAGTTGGTTCCCTTGGCTATACATTTAACCCAAATTAATCGATGATGCACTTGCCTAATTAATTAATTAATTACGTAACGAAAGTACTATACCAAGAACGCAGATTCTCATGAAAAAGATAACAAAAATATTTTAACGAAATAGGAAAGTTTGAAACATAAATTAGATACCAAAATACTAAAACAATAAGAACACCGCCGATGATATTGTGAACATTTTTGGGAACAAATGACATTTTGATTGACTTTCATAGTGAGTCCATTCAAAATTATTTAGTAAATAGAGAACTTTATTACTTACCCTAATCCTGCCAAAAGATCAAAACTTTTCCATTTGTCAAAGTATTGATTTTTGGCTTTGATGTACGTCATCTAAATGACTTGTTGAACGATAGTGGACATTACAGACCACCCTGTTACACACCAAACCTTAATGATCACATGTGTCATTCCTAATATATGACAACGCGTAGTGCACATACAAGCAATGCCGACATGTGTCGGCCACGTCCTTAAAAACCATCGCTGTTAGTTATGATTAGGACGTTAAATACGATGTATTACCTGACTGAGACTGATTAACAAATCTTGCAACAGTTTACCCCCATATACCCCAATCTCATTGTTCTTTTTACATTCCTTTTTACATTTTCTTCATGTAAATAGCTTCTACGTCCATAAACATTATATAAAAGCGCTTCTATCCTATTCATAAAATTGCGTCTGACGGAAACTTTAAACACCTGATAAATTCCGCTCTCCGTTACACCAGAAATGTGGCAAAAATGGATAATTTTCCAAATTGTTTTATATCAATTTCATTGTATTGAACATTACAAAGTTGTACAGCTGAAATGAGCTTGTTACAATTAAAAATGGACACGTACTGATGATTTCAGTGTTCAACCTAGAGTCAAAAATGTGTTTTGGCTTTTATGGCGCGGGAAGGATGTCATAATTAAATATTTTTGCCTAGGCAAAATTATTTCTGCCTAGGCAAAAATCGAACATTGCTTAGGCAAAAATATGTCAGCCTAGACAATGTTTGATTCATGCCTAGGCAAAATTATTTCTGCCTAGGCAAAAATCGAATTTTGCCTAGACAGAAATCGAATTTTGCCTAGTTAATTATGACATCCTTCCCGCGCCATAGGCTTTTCATGAAGGGAGATACATGTACACTCATTTTTAAAATGGCTGCTGAATTGATAATTTATTAAAATTCTTGTGAAAAAAAAGTTCTAGAACGTCTAGATTTTGACACATTTTTCAGATTCTTGCTTGCTGATAAGATTGGCAATATTTTGTTAAACGTTACAAAAAATAAAATAAAAAAAGATCAAAACGAGGCAAGAACGTGGTTGAAACTACAGAGGAGTACATCTTTAAACTGTTTGTAACAGAGAGTAGTGTATTGTCATGCATGACGCGTTAACAGTTTTATGTGATCGCAGACTTAAATATATGCACCTACGTTTGGCACATTGGCAGATCTCTCGTGAAAATCGTAAATCATACATTTACACTAATGTGTGTGGAATGAGAGTATGGGTGATGTTCTACGTCTGGAATGATTGTATGGGTGATGTTCTACGGTCTGTTCCCATTTTGCTTTAGTTATGAAAAGAAATCACAAAGGCGAAATGACCGAGGATTTGTACAAAGCCCATTAATTTCCCTGATCACATCAAGTTAAATGATATCACTGAATCAAAATTGTGATGATGACACTTACAACTCCTATGATTAGAATAAAATTCCAAGTAGATTCTAGCGGTTATTATTCTTGACTTTCTTAATTTCTTTCTATCTCATTTTAACGCATGAAATACAGCTCTCTTAGGGTTTATTTCCCTTTAACCCATACAGTAAAATAAAGGTCTGTGTCTGGCAATCTCTCTCTCTCTCTCTCTCTCTCTCTCTCTCTCTCTCTCTCTCTCTCTCTCTCTCTCTCTCTCTCTCCCTCTGTTGAAATGAATTGTCGAATTTTATCACAACTTGATTATAGTTGGAAACAGTTTTCATGTTATAGGCATGGGCCTATATTATATTTCTATTAGGTATGAAATATATGCTATTATTGTTAAACTAACAATTTTAATAACGCTATCAGAGAAGTGTATATATAGATATCTACCAGATATCTTACACGTCTCTGCGCTTACCAACACTATTTTCGTTTTGATATTTGTAATAAAGTTACCCAACAAAATATGTTAATATCGCAATTTTGAGATGTCTTTAAATGGTTAAGCACAAAAAACTAGAGTGTAAATACACCAGTTCGTGATACTTTGACTATTGCCGCCACGCACCTGCTCCCTAGCAACTATAAACATTAAAGGCGGAAGTAGAAATATTTTATATTTCCGGAAAGGGGAATTGTGGTATTGAATTCCGTCTGCAAGCAACTGAATCACGAATTTACTGTTGACATGAGCAAGGGATAGTGACTCTGTTTTAACGCTACTTTATTGTTGTAGAACAGACGTATGGTTGAACTTGATTCAAATTCACCAGAAGAATCTTAAGGTCTAAGCATGGATGCGAAAGTAATGAAGAAAACCCAGGACACACTGGGTAAAATCATCAAGAAGCCACCTTTGACAGAAAAATTGTTATCCAAACCACCATTTAGATTTCTTCATGATGTTATGACATCGGTAAGTGATAGAACCTTGGATAATTGCTCATTGTACGGCACATCACTGATGTTTAGACTTATATGTATGTAGTTTACCTCTGACATGATAAACAATACAGTTTGAGTACTTTACGCTGAAATGGATCCATCATCCATGTTAATATCATAAATATGGGACGTAGATTCTAATATTAGTCAATGTGATATGTTATAGTAGTACTAGTAACGTACCACAGGTACTCGCCTCGTCTGTCAATACACCGAATATATAATTATTAAAACGAGGCAAGTACATTAAGCCTATCCAGTACCACTACCACACATACTAAATTCCAGTCAAAATCTGGTATAGCCAGGCAGCTTGATATTCAATTTTCTGTAGCTAGGCGAAAATTGTGTGGATGCTGCATCGACATTTATCTCCCCCTCGTTTTCTCCTGTCATTTTTTTTTTAATTTGTGGATGTTTTGGCATGCAACATATAGCCTACGGTAGCTATGCACCTGATTTTAGTTCAAGGCCTTTGTGATTATTAAAAATCTAAAAGGAATGGGTTGGTTTAGGTTGTACATAGTGTTGAATAATTTTCTTTGAATATGGTCATACCAGTGTAACAGGAAAAGAAGAAAATGTAGCAGCCATAAAGGGGTTGGAACCATGGACTCTCCGAACTCTTAGACGGACATTATACCACTGAGCTACCTGGTCGCGGATGATCAACCCAGTCCAGTTCCACTGCATTCCTCCCTCCTTTTTTTTCAAGTTTTCGTCCCCAATGACCACAAATTTGGATATCCCCTTGCTATATTAAAGCATACTGCCAATGCTTTGAGCAAGGGTAGACAAGCTTACCAATTATGTAACAGGAGAAGGAGAAAATGTAGCTGCCAGACCGTGATTCAAACGTGGAACCCTCCAAATTCTAGACGCACACTCTACCACTGAGCTACCTGGTCGCCGATGATCAACCCAGTCCAGTTCCGCTACACCAGCATGCTTCTTTGGATCAGGAGGTAGAGCCATGGCATGGCTTATCACACGAAGACCAAGGTTCGATTCCTTTTAGGGCACTCAGCAGGAATGTGTTTTCCCTGTTTTTTTTCACGGTGGCACCCAACTAAAATCACAAAGGGTTGCATTGGGATTCAGGTAAATCTAAAGAAAAACAGGGGGAGTAGTATGAAAGGAACAGGTTGGTGAGGCTTGTACATAGTGTAAACAACAATTGCAAAACAAGTTCTATCAACTTATATTAACCCTGTTGGCCTGGATTGAAGTGCGCGAGGGGTTTTACTGTGGGAGGAATCCAGAAAACCAGGGGAAACCCATGTGGTCGGGCAGGTGACCCCATACCATTTCGCGTCCGATCGGGGAATCAAACCCCGGCCACCTAGGTAAAAGGCAAGTGTGTTACCACTGTACCACCTGAACACCCAAAATGCATAAATACAGTCTCTGTCTCTCAGCTGACGAAGTATGCTTCTTTTGCTGTCCTGTTGTATTCTATCATGTACTAGTACATATGCAACTCGGTCAGGAAAAATAATTCTTTTCTGTTAAATCTATGGAGTGTAATACTAGTGAACCAGAGGTCCTATGATCAATCCCTAGCAGAAGGTGTAGTATTGGTCAGTATCGTTCGAATAGTTGTTTCAATATGTAATGCTAGTAGAAGAGGGTAAACTAGAGGATGAAATGCATGTAACACAAGTCTAGTAAAGGGTGAATTGTGCATGTCAATGGTTAAAATGTTCAATTCATTGAATTGTTATAGTACTCTCATAGTCCTTAAACCAAACACCTTTATGACATCCAGATATGTTTGTATCTTATCGTTTGTTTTATTGATTTTAATGTTGTGTAAATGAGGAGTTCAGCTTTCATGTATCTGTTTAATTTATTTCAGTTAATAAAAACTACTGGATTTATGAAGGGTTTATTCACGGACACTGAAATGAATTCAGAAAATGTTAAGGTAAGTTTTAATAAATTGTGTAAAAAAACCCCGTATTTATCAGGTAAATGAAATTAATTTCCAAATTTTTGTCGCAAGGATGACTGAATATTATGTTCAATCCACTTCTAATTTTACAAATCCAAACTCTATTGCAAGTCATGTCCAACATAGAATTGTTAAAAAAGTTAATCCAATGTCAAATGCTTGTATTGTATACAGCTCATATAAGAAATTATAAAGCATAATGATGATGACATAGAACCATTGTTTTGTATTGTTTTGATGACTGTCATTCCTTTTGATCTGTAACACTTATAAATAAGATCTGACTTTGATTGTTTAAGAAGTCTCCATTGGCTTAATTGCATTATATATGATAATACTAATAAACATGAGGCCTTTTAAATGGGGAACTTCATAATTGAATGTCAAAAAGCTTATGATTTTTGTCATCAATCATGTGTTTTTCTGGCACCTACGTATATACTCACCAGGTAATAAAAATCCTACAGAACAGGCCCTGAGACAGTTGGAAAATTAAGATAATTCAAAATGAAATTCTGTCAGTATTTGTCACATTTATCGATGTTGATGATAAGTGATTTATTTATACTGTATAGACCTTAACATGAGAACGTCTTCCATGTTTAAATATACCTTAGTACATGAATTCAACATTATACTATTGTGTCTTTCATTATTTTTTCCAGGATAAAGACAGTAAAATGGCATTTTTACAGAAAGTCATTGATTTCACATGTAAGTTAATAAAATATGTTGCTGAACGTGAAAGAATTTGCTTTTGTAGCTGTTACGGTAAAAAAAATCATTAACATATACATGTATTAATTATGTTTAACACTGCAGAGTTTGAGAAGGATTGGGTCATTTTACCTCTTATAAAAGTACTTATAGCTAATATAATACAGAACATATTCAATACTACCAATAGATCTTAGTAGACTTTTTGCTTCATAATTCCAAGTATTGTGTACACATTGTGTATTGTAATAACATGATTTTGCTCAGAAAAATTTTTTTTTTATCAACAGCTTCAGTAACAGGCAAATCTATCTCAGCTAAACCTAGTAAGATTGTGGCTGGGCATGAGCCAGAAAAGACAAATGAGTTTTTACAGAGCCTGGCAGCTGCTGCCAATATGAAGGTATACAATTATACACTTATAAAACCATTACTAGTGAAACCTATTTCATTTTTAAGAAATTCAGATCATTGATTTGTTATATTCTTGATTAAATGTGTGAAAATTAAAAAATGTACAGTAGATAATAAAATTTTAATCCACCACCTTCTGTCGGTAGGCTTTTCAAAATGGTTTCACACACCTCAGTAGACTTTCTGTTAAATTCGTTCCTGTAAACAATTTTTTTATCATAATTTCTTTTATCTTATAACTTTTACTGCGAAGAACATTTTAACATTTTAATTATAGTCAGAATCCCATTTTACGTCGCAGTTGATGTTCCCAGTATGTATATATGTCCAGGTTGCTGTAGTCAAGTTAATTTTTGGATTCTCTCAAATATCCGAGAATTTAGACTGACAAGGGTCTTTGATGATGTTTCCAGGGTGACCATGATGCACAAGTGAGCAGATTTCTTAGTAAAGGCTCCAAAGAAGAACCTGCCAAGGAGAAATCAAAAGACAAAGAGGAAAAGCGCAGAAAAGATCCAGAGGTATCCAAACTGTAACAAAACACTCACATTAGCATTGCTCTGAACAGTAAAATTCATATTGATTCTCAACACAGATCCCCATTTCTGTATTGAATCCCATTGTAAAGATTTACAATACATTTTTAATCAGAAACATTATGGCTAACTCTACACAAATGGTTTGTGAACTTATGCCATGGCATGCATGTAGAATTTTGATAAAAACCTCAAAGGCTGATTTGCTTTGGTGAGATTTATTCAAATAAATTGCTTTGACCTATAAAAAATATTTCAATCAGATGTGGCAAAATATTTCAATATTTTTTTCTTATGAAGAACGATGTCTTATCAAATTCTTAGAGGTTAAATGTAAAATCAACAAGAATGATACACTATTGACTGATGCTGCAATAAACATGCATGTCCCTTGAATAAGAAATGTATCTATATACTAATACTGATGATTAGGAGAAACGTGATAGAGAAAAGAGCAGAGATAGAGAAAGAGGTAGGGAAAAGGAAGATAGAAAGGATAGAGATGAAAGGAAGGAGAGGTCTCGAGATAGGGAGGAGAGACACAGGGATAGGGAGGACCGCCACAAGGATCGTGAAGACAGACACAAGGACCGAGAAGACAGACACAAGGACCGGGACAGGAGAAAAAAGGTGAGATTTATTTACAGATTGTTGGCACTGTGTGTATGTAATTTGGAAGTTTATGGTATATTGATTTTTATCACCTACTTTGGCAAATTCTCCAAGAACAGTAAAATACAGCCATTGGCCCACATGGCAGTCTCCATTAGTTTCACTGTTTTATATAAGTATATAGATTTAATTTATATGGTTATATGATATATTTGGCGATATCCTATCTTGTTCATGTTTCTTTGTACCCATGATTTATAGGGGATTCAAAATGATGATAGGGTAATGTTACATATCTAAGTCATATTGTCCTGATACTGTGTTTGGGTGTCACAAGCATTGTGAGTAAACTACTACATTGGGTATCCACACACAATGAATTGAAGTTGATATCATCATCACATCCTCCATTATATGCTGTGTAGGTTGTTGACATACCTGACCCTGATACACTGGCTGAGTTTTTGTGTGCTGATGACCAATCAGATGGTGATACAGACTCAGATATGGACCTTCTTGCTAATTTGTCTGACATGGATATTCCTAATCACCCTAAGTCATCCAATTTAAAGAACAAGAATGTCAAAACCATCGAAAATGTGTCTGTAAATGCTATCCCAAAGGTTGAAGAGAGAGAGATAGTAAAAACACCTAGGACAAATCGTCCTGGGGCAGCTCGACCACGAGTCAATCGGCGTCCGGATGTTTCATACAGTAATGAAGTGGTACACAAACCCCAGGATACGGAGCACAGAGAGGTAGTACAAAGGTACCAGGACACAGATTACAGAGAAGACCGAACCAAAGATACAGAGCACATGGAAATGGTACAGAAACCACGGGACATTGAGCACCAAGACACTGGGAATGTTAATGCTGAGAAACCGCTAAATGAGGGATTTATGGAGACAGAAGGAAAGAAAAGGAAGTCAGGAACGAAAAGTCGTATGGCCATCAGGGAGAGACAGAAAGAAGAGGCCATGAAAGTTATCCATGGAAAAAGCGATAGCAGTAAAATCAGCACTAAACCAGAATCTGGCAAATCATCAAAATCTTCTCCGGGTAAAAAAACACCATCCAAAGATTCTGTTGTCCTAGATTCACGATCAAAAGCCAGTAAAAGATTGCAGAAAAGCAAAGTAGCCAAGCAACCCATGATTGCAAAGAACAGCCCCTCTAGGTCAAAGCGCCACAAAGACAGTGTGAGGTCAGCACAAGGCCAGGAAGGTTTGTCCAGCACCATGCACGAGGATCAGGTGTACCAGGTTGACCCCTACAGAGTACAGGACATCAAGAGAAAACGCCTTCAGGTCTATTTCCAGTCCTTTTGGAGTTCACTGTTGTTCGCATTGAGTTATGGTTGAACATTGCCTTAGTTTGGAGGTATAAGTTAACTGTTACCTACTGTTGGGGTTTAATTGGCCACTTCCTCCTGGTGTTATGTTAGCTTCCATTGGAGTAGCAGTAGGCAGAGACTGCTGGAGTTGTATTTGTTCCTGGTATTTTTCTCTTTTTTTTCTATTATGTTATAGATTTTAACTTAAGATTGTGGTTTTGAAATTGTTATGAATTTAATTTGCTGTTGATTTGTGTTTGTTGGTATGACCAGAAACATAATTTTACAGGGAATGAAAACAGGTACAAATGTAGGTACTCACTATGATGAACTGGTATCAACTAGATATACCATGCCTGTAACTTATGTATCTGGTTTTACATTTGATGTTTCATCTGACAGTTTTATTTCGAGTTCATTGTTTGGTAGAGAATGCATCTGAACTGTATAAACACTATATATTTTAATCTTCATCTTTCATAATATGGTATGTAGATTGATATTCAGAATGTTTCATTCATTTGTAAAAGGTTCAGAATTAAATTGTACTTTGCTTCATACTCATTACTGTTGCTTGCCAATGTTGACTGGAAATATTAAAAGATAAGAACCAAGTATTAACAGTAACTGTAACTTCTTCAGTAAGGTTTTAATTCCTAATGATATCATACACCAGCATTAAATGAGTGCAAATATGTCTTAATGTCAGTTCATGAAATCTGCTTCATTACACCAATGTAGAAATAATGTCAAAAACTGAAGAGATGTTTTAGCCTCAAATTTTATACCAGGAAGGCATACTTATTGCTTCATCTTAAATTGGTATTTACTATCAGTGATACATACAAAATGCCTTATTTGTTACAAACACAGATATTATGTGTTGTTTGTTTTGCATGACTGTACCAAATCTAATGTACTTACAGCATAGAGATGATGATGAGGGAAAGGAAAATGAAGGCATGGTCAATGGAGAAAAACAGGAGGTAAGTAGCATGTTAATTATTTCTATATAGTCATCAAGATATCATGTTACTGAGGCGGTCATCCATATACATAGGGTTAAGTCAAATATCACATCATTTCTGTTTTATCCTGAAACCTTTGTATGAAATATATAAATATATGTAATTATGTATAGATAATAGTATGTTTAATAGTAATGATTATCGTGTTTTACACCTGATTATGTTGATAATTATGTCTGATTAAGAATACTTGCCTATGTGTGCATGCTCCAGGAATACCTATGTGAACATGTCTAATGTTCACTATGTATCTTATTGGATCATAAATATACTGAAGCATCATTGATGGGAAGAAGTAAAATAAATATTGAAACAAAGCTACATGTACTTAAACATTTATGTGATATATTTATATCTATATTGAATCATTTATCTATCTAATGTTGTTTGTTTTTAGTTTTATTATTTGCATATTTGACAATTCATGAAATAGTAACTTCCTACTGCTGTAGATAACCAGTGAATGACTTACTGTTTTATTTTGTGTAAATTCTGTTTTCTTCTTGATTATCAATTACTGTAAATAGTTGTTTTTATCTTTTTTCAGTCTGAAGTACAGAGACCAGTCCGTCCATCCTCAGCAAAGGGTTCTAGGCGGCGCAGAGATGGTGAGTATGGGGGATCAAACAGACATAAAACAATACCTCTAAATATAAAAACATCAAAATGTCCACAAATGAGTTTTCACATAAGAATGAATCTTCATTTTATCATGATTATGATAAAAAATTAATTTATCTGTGAATCATTTAGAAATAATTTCTCATCAACTTTAAATCTTGTCAAAGAAAGCATTGTATGTTTCGTTGGTGATTGGTTGTTTCCTATAGATGTGAGTGTATTAAGGCTTATTATATAGCCATGTATCCATTATTACCTCAATTATTACAATACTAAACCAGTCAATTTACAAATCTGGTTTAGATATCTTGAGAAAAAAATGGTTGAGTAAGTAAGCTTAGGTATGTTTTGTGACCAATCTAGGTGAAAACTAATCACTCATGAGTTGAGTTTGAAATAAGGATATTTTTCTCAAGAAAATCTTACCAGGATGTGTAAAACCTTTCTTTGCACACATTAGCTTCTATGATCTGTTGACGCCCAAGTGCCCCAACACAGTTCACTTGGACTGCACCACTCCTACGTATATACTACACAGGATCACCTCTTAGTTCTGACTGAAATCACTACTCCCCTATCTCTTCTACAGCTATACTGTGTATTCCTTTGTAATGTTCATTCCAGGAGGTCAAGTCAAATCTTTACAGAGAAAACTAAGATAATTAGGATGTACTATTTCCCTAAGATAATTAGGATGTACTATTTCCCTAAGATAATTAGGATGTATTATCTCCCTAAGATAATTAGGATGAACTATTTCCCTAAGATAATTAGGATGTATTATCTCCCTAAGATAATTAGGATGAACTATTTCCCTAAGATAATTAGGATGTATTATCTCCCTAAGATAATTAGGCTGTACTATTTCCCTAAGATAATTAGGACGAACTATTTCCCAAAGATAATTAGGATGTGCTATCTCCCTATAACCTAACGACTGATGCTGGTTACAAGCATGAAGAACAGAAGCATTTGTTGGTGTTGGTATAATATGGCATTCTGCTTCCTTGGATAATAATAGTGGGATTGATAATAAATCTGTGAAAGAGCATGAACTTATAAATCCTAACTCTTACTCCCCATGATGATAATGATTCAAATGCCATTTAAATTTTGTGGTTTATTTTGGCTTGTTAGTAAGTCGTGTAGCTTTGAGTACAGTAGTATCACCGGCCTATTGGATGTCTGCTTTTAGTGTTGATTTCAGCTTTATCCAGGCTGTTTGTAAATCATTAAAGGGAAAATGAGTTTTTAAAGTTTTAAGCAATGCTTCAGGTTTCAAATTGATATTTGACCCTAATTAATGTGCCAATAATTTATTAGATGCAAGCAGAATGTTTATAACTATAGTGTGAGTGTGGTAAAATAAATAAGAATTGTAGCAGCTGCAGCATTTTACTTTGCAACTTAGGAAACATTTATTGACAGAGTTCAGAATATTATAAAACAGCTATCGTGGACTTGCTTTCATGTCATTTCACTGTGAAATTACTAGAAATTACTAGATTTAGAATACTAATTCCACATCCAGTTTTACAACAACCGGTTTCTTAAAGAAAACTCTGTCAATGTTGCTTGATTCATGTTCATGATACTTCTTTCATTTTGTGTGTGTGTATTTTGAAAAACTTTTCTTCCGTAAGTAATATCAGAAGTTTTCTATCCAGCACATTCTTTCAAATGATAATTGTTAATCCAAGTGAAACAAAGTCTCTTTACTCTGTTATCTGTTATTTTATCTTTAAATAAGTCTCTTAGGTTAAATGTGGACCAACTAATTACATAGCATCATTATCAACGCAGTATTGTTAAAGTGAGTAAGTAGTTATTCAAGAAAATAAAACAGAACCTTCTGAGGAATTTCATAGACTAGAATAAAATCCATACTAGCAGGCAAGCACAGAGGACTGAAGCAGGATTAGTATGGCCTTAACAGGACCATGCCCATAAACAGTATCTAATAGTTCTGTTACAGTAAAAAAAATTAGTATAAAACAATACAAATTTGTATGTGATGGATGAATTAGGCTTACTTGACTGGAATTTTTACTAAAATCAAGATCAGTATGCAAGAGGTAAAGCCCTTGTGTACCCCTGGGATCATCTCTGAGTGTGGCTTACATACGATTCCTTTGCTGCATGTACATTTTGTTATTCTATTGGTAACCTTGCAGGGCGGCATCGTGATTCGAGTGATGAAGGTATGGTTTTCACCAGACAGATGGGCGTAATGTTTAATTCCTCTGAATACCCTTCACTGGAATGTATTGGTACCTTTTCCATGTTAATCCGACATTTTGTTCACCTTATCATGGCATATTTAATGTCAGTGACATTGTTTTGAAACTTTAAAGATTTCAATAGAATTTTTGACAAAATTAAAACAAAAAAGTATTGAATCAGCAAATAAATTATCTATAGAAATAAAATGTGATTCTATTACAGTGTTTGTAAATAGATGATTATCAGTTCTACTTAAATATGATGATATGGTCTATTGTCATTTCCTAACTGAATATTTATTGATTTTTTTTTAATCCATATAACCACTAAGATGGAGAAGTACAGTTGGATTAACATGTTGGAAGTTACAAATGCTATCCAGTTTGGGTGACAAGATCTGGGTTGTTCAAGGCATATCGAATGTCAACATCAATAACTTTGCAGTCCCTTGACCTGTGTATTGAATTTATATCACATTGATTGTCAAATTCACACTGAAAACTTGTGTTGTAAAGAAACATCAAAGAACAAGGAAGTCTGAGGTTGTTAAAAAATGGTATGAATCTCTAAAAACTTAACATGGTGACATAAAACTTATATATTATTTGTATAATGAACTTAGTAAAGCTCAGACAATCTGTGATGTTACTTTACAAACACTAGCATGTTTGATGAAGTTTTTAGTTTGAATTCTACATAAGGTCACCATTTCTTTATCCTTACACTTTCACATTTGAGAAATTCACCAATTTAATGAAAATGGCACAAATGTTTTGAAACAACAAAAGACATTCAAGTTTATGTATGTAATGAATAAATTGTTAGCTCCTTTAAAAATCTTCTCCCCGAATTTAAAGAATGCATTAAGCCTTGTTTTGAACAGCCAGGTCAGCATGAGAGACTGTGGTACTTGTAGTTTTGTAGTTGTAGCATGGGCATGATGGTGTATACAAGATTTCTCCTCCATACTTAGACTGCCCCTGTCTCGCTTTCCATTCTCTCACCCTTCAGTATGTACGTGTCTCTATGTCTGTCATCTAATCACAGAAATGTGCCATCTATAATTCAGTTTATCAAACATCATAAGTACATTAGCTTATGTTGTACATTAAATAATGAAAAGGATACCTTTATTTCATCGTTTATATTGTTGTTTTGTAATGTATACGTATTAAAAACTACATATAGTCCAAAAAGCCTTAGAGAATTTCCTGGTGTTGTTACACACAAAAATGACTTGTGATTATTTTACAGTTATATATTGTACATATGCAGGGTGAGAGATTATCATAACTAGACCCTCAGCTTTAAAAAGTGAATCTTTTAGTCTAAGTTAATTAATCTAGTTATACTATAAAGACTACAGCATTTCTATCATTCTTAATTTTTCTTGTGAATTAAACAATCTCTGCTATAAATAGATATTTTCTGGTGTAAAAGAAATCCCTGTCTTTGCTACTTTATAACACTATGTTCTGCTCCTGGTGAGTAATGTTGTTCTGCTCCTGGTGAGTGATGTAAGGAATTAACTGTTAACTTTAAGCAATCAGACCTTACTTAATCCATAATATCTGCAACACTTGAAGATTTGATGGGATTTCTCAGTATTTAGTGTTTTTTTACAATGTAAGGTGCATTTTTCTGTTTTTTTTTTTTTTTTTTTTTAAACATTTTATAGAAATATGAAACAATGAACTGTGTTACTTAACCCACACTAAGATGTGACAGTGATACTAAACAAGCATGGCTTTCAAATTATCACTGACAATAAGGGCATCAATCAAGTTTACATAAGAACTCATTAATACAAATATTTTAGTTCCCAGTTTGTCTGTTTTTGGGGTATATTTTCAAATTTTCTTTTACCTGATAATATTGAATAAGTTTTATCTACAGGGACCTGGCACGCTGAACCCTGTGGAATTTTTGCTGGGTCCTTGAGGCGAAACCCAATTATGCAGATTTACTTTAAATTAATGAAATTATTGTCTTATTTCCAAATATGTCACTTTGAATGTTGAAAGGGACATGAATGATAATGAAACTAAATGAATTATACATTGTATTTGGGAACTTGAACTGTGTGTGCCATTTCTTTTTATATTAGAGTTGAACAACAGACATCTGTTATCCTTTAAGAGTATCTATAAAATATGAAGTTTCAAATTAGTGATACCTTCAGGTACCTGGTTGAGTGGGTTACTAAATAGACTGCTTGTATCGGAGTAGATAGAGTATAGAAATATAAATAGATTATTACTGTTGTTCCTGTGAGAGTATAGGAATATAAATAGATTATTACTGTTGTTCCTGTGAGAGTATAGGAATATATTAAATAGATTATTACTGTTGTTCCTGTGAGAGTATAGCAAAACTATAAATAGATTATTACTGTTGTTCCTGTGAGAGTATAGCAAAACTATAAATAGATTATTACTGTTGTTCCTGTGAGAGTATAGCAAAACTATAAATAGATTATTACTGTTGTTTCTGTGAGAGTATAGCAAAACTATAAATAGATTATTACTGTTGTTCCTGTGAGAGTATAGGAATACTAAAAATAGATTATTACTGTTGTTCCTGTGAGAGTATAGGAATATAAATAGATTATTACTGTTGTTCCTGTTTTATAGTGCATACATTTTTATCTGATATTTAGGTAATTGTTGTTTTTTGGATATTGAAATAGTTTAAGAGATGATGAATGAAAATAAAAGTTATAGTAGATATGTAGTATATATATATACACATCAGAGTTCCCAATGTTGGGGAAGATAGTGCTGATATAGACTGATAGTGTTTGATATTTAAATGTAGATGTTTGATGTCCTGTTTCTTCACAGGAACAGAGAATTAGTGATAGAGTAAATCTAGAAGATTAGAAGTACACATGTACTTAATAGACGTGAAGTTTTTAAAGATGTATTGAACCACATGTAAGATAGAAGTTGTAGTAAATGAGGTGAGTTTGAAGGACATGCTTTAAATCCGTTTACATGTATTTAATGTGGTGATATATCTTAGATGCATTTTTTGGGATCTGTTTGGTGTTGGGATGTAGCTATAGTTGTCTTCAAATTGTGTTTACTGATCTATGGACAATGAATCCTTAGCTTAAGAAGAGCATAGAAATAAAATAACATACAATTGTATCAAATGTAAAAAAAAAAAAAAATAGATAGTATTATTCATATGGCAGAAGTATTATATTCATACAATTCATACACATACCAGGTAAATGCTTATTCCTTTGCTTGCTTTACAAAGACATTTTAACCAGTTTGTAATCCTTTGTGTCTTTGATATTACAGAATTCATATACCAATTGTATTTAATACAGGAAGATACACAACTTAAATACCACATTCTTGTTGTTTTGATGAGAAACCATCATTTACATAGCTGAATGACATTAGCCCGTTAAGTAGGTGTTTTCTCTCCGCATGTCAGTATCACTCCATTGAATGTGTTTAACATCACATGGATTCACATGTTTATTGTCAAATCACCTGGTTGATCATCTGTTTTTTTTTATTAATGACATTTTTAAAAAAAATCAAACATATTCCATTTATAATATATTCTAGTGAAGTTTAAAGAAACCAGCTATTACAAAAGTAGGTTTTATTAATAATACCATAGTCTGTAGTTTTATTACATGTGTATATTGGACAGAAACTGTAGCTACATTATATATATAGACATTGATTGAAGATCTGTAGAGTTCCGGCATCAATCAGCTAGACAGCTAGATAATACAACATATCTATTTTATCAATAATTGTATATTTGTTTGTTAATGACAAGCTGGTTGATGATTAATAAACAAGCATTTTCAAATTATGTTTTTTGTACCCAGTTTACTTACTGATTTTTACGGTAATGTTGATATTCAGCCATTAATTTGCTGGGGTGGATGAATAACTCTAAAAGGCCAAAGAGGTCAAATATGTTAATAACATTTTAGTGATATTTGACGAGTGTATTTCTGGCATAAGAGGGTAGCAGACTGTTGAGGTCACATGAATGAATCATTTAATACCAACAAAGATCTATCAGATGTAGGGTTTGAGTAAACTTGCTGTTATGTTTATCTTATAAAAACATGACCTACTTTAGAGGTCACAGATTTGTAATGTAACCATTTTATACAACAGGTGAGTGATATAGGCTTGCGGCCTCTTGTTAGTGTAAGATTTGTTATCCTTTGTATGTAATGTATGGTACTCCTCCAATGGTAGCTATAATGTTTAGGTAACATCAGTCTAACTTTTACCTCCTCTGAACAGTTTGGTGTCATTCCTTTTCCAGAGGATGAACAACATCAGCAGCAGGCACCACCAAAAAGGGCTCCACCTCCATCAGAACCGATGGGTGAGGATGACCTCCCACCCCAGGTTTCTGCCACGTAAGTTACACATCAGTGCTGTTGTACAGGGAGTATACAGGAATCATGTTGTCCTCTGTGTGTCTGACCATCAGTCCATCCATCTTTCTGTATACAGAATCTTGTCTCGACAACTCCGGCTGTTTTCATCAAAACTTTATGAAACTCTGTTGAAGTAGTCATCATCAAATGATATACATATGTACCTGGGTTTATGTTTTGTATCCACCTATTTTAATGGCAGTTAATTTTGATTGATGAATCTTGGCCAGATGACTCCTACAGTTCTCATCCAAACTTTTTTTTACCAATGTAATCTGCCCACACTGAAGTTGTGCACCTGCAGTTAAATATTGATTCAATTATCTCATGGAGGTTATCATGATGTTATTTATTATACAGCCCACTGTACAGTTAGATTGTGTGTTCTTTGTATGTTCACTGGCATTTGTCTGAATAGCTCTATTACTTGACACCCCATTCAAATCTGTGTTCAAAATGTATTTTAACTTCAATGATTTTGTAGGAGTTACGTCCCTTTTGTGATCGTTTTACAGGATTTATTTATGTAGGAACGGGTCTCATTAGGCCTAGTTAACATTTGGCTTGCAATTCTAGGACTCACTGCAAAAAATATTTACTTACAGAAGAAAAATGAATAGACCAAGCAGTGCTCGTCCAGCCCCACCAAGGAGGAAACAGGAAACCATTGAGAATGAGCCAGCTATGAGGTTTGTAAAGCACATGTTGGTCATTAGATAGAAAAATAACAGAACATGGGTAGTTGTTCCCTTCTACAACAGAGTGCTTCCAGTACATGTATTGAATTTTTTGTGCATTTCTTTGCTCCAGACTAGGGAGTGGAAAACCAGCTAATGTCATAGTAGATGATGGAGATTCAGATGACGATGAAAACTTTTTGGTGGAAGAATCTGCTCCTCCTCCTCCTGAACCAGACCAGGTGGGTCAGATCTCTGGAAACATGGCAGTCATTTTCAGTGGCAACCATGTTTATCAATAAAACAAGTTTCTGATCTAAAGGGAAAACATATTTTAGGATTGAAGTTGATACATTTACAAATGTGGAAGTCTGTTCATGCAAGAAAAGTAGTTTTTGAGAAAAACATATCTGTTGAGAATTTGAAAAGATACCTGAAAACTATATTAATCTCTTGGTATTCTGCAGTGCTTTACAAGTTGAAATGTCGCACATCAAATGGCACATATATAGTGAATTCATCAGTTTTGTATTGGTACATTTGTCAGATCGCGTCTTATTTTAAAACGTATTACCAGGTTCTTAATCTTTGCATTTTCATAATTTGATTACATTGCAGACCATTTCTCGGCCAGAAGACAGTGATGAAGATGATCACGGAGGCCTAGTGAAGAAGATTCTGGAGACAAAGAAGGAATTGGAAGGTGGCAGTCAACAACAGCAACAGATAAGGAAAACAGAAGTGGTAAGTGGGAACATGATTAATTTATTTATGTAACCTTTGCCTTAGGCTTTGGGTTCTGTCCCCTGGTCGAGACATACCAGAGTCTTAAAAAATGGTAGTTGCTGCTTCTGCTCAGCGCTCAGCATACAAGGAGTGGGACGACTGGTTCGCCCGTTGTCAGTATAATGTGACCGGGTGGGGTGTCCTGCTGGGTGTCTTCGGCAGGATGCTTCAGTGAGGTAGCACTATAAATCGGCAAAAGTTCCGGCCTATCACAAGGAGACTTAACACGAAGATACCGCAGCCTCCTAAAACACACATACGCACTCACCACACGCATGCATGTCCCACGCACGGGAGGCCGTCCTTAAATGACCTTAGATGTTAATAGGACGTTAAACAAAATAAACCAAACCAAACCAAACCTTTGCCTTACATTGTCTTCAGCCACAACTACTACCTTACAAAACAAAACTTTATTTGACACTCAGACAGATATATATATAATACATGAGCAACATGGAGACAGATGTTTGTATGATAAAATAGAGATTTGATTTAATGAACTTACATCAGGCTGAAGTGTTAACAAAACATGAATACATATCCTTTAATGTTATCAGACTCCACAAGTTTGTGACATAATTATGTTGTCCATTCTTTTCTTTTTTTATATTCTTTTTTTTTCTCCTCGTAATATGTTGAGTACTTTTGGGTCAATTGCACTCATATCTTATCCGATGCTTTCTTAGAATAGCATTTTTTGCTCAGAGGTCACAGGTTAAGGCCATGGTTGCTATAAATAGACTATGCACAATATTTTGAGTTCTGTTGGACCGATTGCACTCAGACTTTATCCAGTGCTTTCTAGAAGAAATTGCTTACTTGGGATAGTTTTTCAGGGTTAGATGTCAATGGTCACTGTTACTATAAATAGAAAATTTGTTTTTGTACAATATCTTAAGTTTTATAGGACCAATTGTACTACGCTTCATCATAGAAAGTGCCTGCTTTGGATAGCTTTTCAGGCTTGAGATCAAGGTTCAAGGTCACTGTTACTATAAATAGATAATCAGTTTCTGCAAAATAGTTTTTCTGTGACAATTACAATGTGACACTCTGGTCAACGCAGGTTTAGAGCACACATTTTGGGGCCCTTTCTGACTTGTCAGTTCTTTAGTTTTAATCTTTATCTCCAGATTGTATCAGAATGTCAACTTTTAGTTTTAGGTAATTTCTTATTTTAAAATCTTTATCATCAATTTGTGATCTATTTAACTAAAATTTGCGACAAATTTTCTCCAGGAGCGGCCCACAATGTCTGATGCCCAGAGACGGAAACAACGTGAAATGGTCCAGAAAGAAATAGATAAGTTACGTGGTAGTATTCAGACTTTGACACGTAGTGCTAATCCACTTGGCAAAATCATGGATTATGTACAGGAAGATTTAGACTCTATGCAGAAAGAGCTGGAGCGATGGAAAGCGGAAAACAAGGAACATGTTTTGGCTTTAAAGAGAGAGAAGGGGTAAGTTATTTGTTTATGCCCTTGTTTTAAAGTTTATTCCTGGAATGAGGAAGCATTGTTTTGGTAATGGTTCTTCCATTTATAAAATTTTGTGTACACCATAATTTTAGAACCGTATAAAGTAAAACTCCATCAATTCTATTGAATGAAAAGCAGCATCAAAACAGTGTGTCTGACAACTGCCATTACACTAGTGTGATAAAGATATCATGTCCCATTGGTGACTTAATCCACAATATACCTAATACAAAATAAACATTAAAACTAATTTTGGTACATAAATTGCTGAATTAATTAATGCTAAGATGTGTAGGTTAACAGTATGGAACCCGCAATATACCGCTGGGCTAGAGAAATTAGCTTGATCAGTTAAGCATAAGACTATAGCTAGTAAGCCAGAGGTCCCGGGTTCAATCCCTAGCAGAGACTGATTTTAATTTTAATTAATCATGTGCTCTGCTATAAGTGTATGACTGGTATAAAAGTAATTTACTCCAATGTAGAATTTTTTTTTGCTTGATGAATATTTTTTGTACTTGCAGTATTACTGACAAAGCTATTGAGCCCATGAAGGCACAGCTTGGAGAAGTGGATCAGGCTATTGCTGACCAGGTGGATCTCATTGCTGCTGTCAAGTCCAACATCATTAGGAATGACCAGAAAATAGATAAACTACTGCGCAGTATAGCCAAGTCTTGAGTTTCTATATGTGTGTTCATGTTTAATATGTCATCCGTCCAAAGACATTAAGCCAATGATAGCTTGCATAGAACTTGTGAATTGAAAGATTTCAAAGATTCGGGGTTGAATAGTCACGCGAGGCATTGCTCTACACATCAATCATTGTCTTGTTACACATGTAAGAACTAGATCATCTTCAGAAAGAATTTATTTTTAGAGAATACATTGTATCAAAAAAGTAGAAAGCTACCAACAACCTGATTTGTTTAATAGCGAATGAAAATGTTTATGATCTATCAATTTGCCCTTTTTTTAATGATTTCATGGACATATCATTAAATTATGTACATATCATTAGATGAGCTAGAATATCCAGTACTTGTTTTTCCTTGGATTTTGAGAATGAATTTAGATAAAAATGTGAAGTACCACACCCCCTCGAACATGGGCTCACTGTCATAGTATTGTAGTGATTGAAATGAGACAAGAAATTTACCGTCTCCAAAATACATTCTGATACGAGAACTAAAGGGCACTCCATTCTGATACGAGAACTAAAGGGCACTCCATTCTGATACGAGAACTAAAGGGCACTCCAGAAAGCATTACCCAAATATCTGGGGTCCCTGTGATCAACTCACTAGAATCATCCCCGAGCCTTTTCTTTTATATTAACAAGCCTATCTGATAAATTAACAATACATGTACTTTGCAGTTGATTTTTATTTGACCTGAAAAGATACACCTGCAGAGTTATTGAGCTTCCTTCAGTCATCAAACAGGGTAATCTTCTGTGACTCGGCTTGCTCTGTAAGAAATATGAGCTAGTTTTACCATGTGACCTCATGTTCAACCTCAACATAAATTCATCCAAATATGATCACTATTATTAGGTCTATAAATAATAATCATTGGACATAATATGAATTACCTACCAAATCCAGGTACTGACATAATATATCAAATTCAGATTTTTTTTTTTTTTTAATTCTCAGGTACTTATATTGAAGTATTTCTGGCATCATAACTTTCTGGTAGGATCTGGCAATAACTGGTTGGAGCACAGTATATATTTATAGATAGGAACTCAATGGCATTTGCTTTTAATGCCGACGGAGTGATTTGTCCAGGCACTGTAGACCGACAGATCCTATTGAGAGACCTGTGGTTCACGAGTAGAATTGTCCTGCAAAGTAAATTTAAAATGATATTTTTAATGTAGTTTTTTATGTGTGAAGAATGGCCTAGTGGCTGAGACAGTGTTACATGGATGTGTGTATGTGTATGCTAGACTAGGATTGTTACACTTGTATATATTTATAATTACATATTGTTTTCTCAGTATGGAATATGAAATGAAGAGTTAGTTCCCTTGAACTGTAAGAGAGCAGTAACATTTTAATACTAAATTTCTTTTGTAAAGTGAAGCAGGGCTACTGCTGTAGCTTTATATTTACTTGTGATAAGAAGTAGTGTATTATTTTTTTGTTTATTCACAACTTTGACAGCATTAACTCTGTTAAACATCCTGGTTCTCCAATGTTACCGATAGCTAGATGGTCTAGATTTACTGTAAAGAGAATGTCTTGTTTCTTTATTTATTTTGTATTTGATATTTTGCTTGAAAATCAATCCTAAAGTATTGGATATCATTTAAGAAGCTATTGTTTCAGATAAAATGTTATCTTTCACAATATATAAACATGAGTTATAGATATCTTACATGCCTTTTCTTTCAGAATCTGTAATTTTACTACCTACATTATGTTTTGAATTATTGCAGTAGCAAAATTGTTTTTACAGCAAATTAGTGATTGCATTATTTATTTATTTTCAAAGTGTTTATTTTGACATGGAATCTCTTTAAGTTGTGTTACTATTAGAAACAACTGGGATGACATCATCATTCCAACAAGTGCTTTATGTTTGTCTGTGATACATTCCACGAATTCGTCTTTTCATCTGCAAAGTACTATCACTCTGCCAAACATGGTTGCTTCAAAAAATGACTTTCCATTGTCCTAATTTTCTTCATCCAGGACTTTAATTGTTAGAGTTGTGAAGAAATTAAAATCATTAGATGTGGAAAGATGTGTTCACATCACTTTTTGTACACTTCATGTTTTCTTATGAATTTCTGTTTTTGTTGATCTTGGGAGGGAATTAATTATGAAAGCCAAGTAGAATTATATTGTGTATTTTTTATTACACAATATAAATTTGAAATTATGTAATTTTTTCAGTGTTGATAATGTAAGGGAAACAAATAATGCTGTTTTTTGACCATCCAGATTTCGGGTAATATTTCATTATACATCTACTTTCAATTGATTACCTTAATCAAGAAATAGTTTGTATCAATTTTTTAAACATTTTTTTAAGCTTTACTTTATTGGCTGAACTACAAAACAATTGGATCTGTAATGGACCATTGTCTAAGGTAATCCTAATCTGTATTTGATTTGTCAGGCAGATCAGTTCAAACAAATTTACAAACATGACTTTGATAACTTATAGAAAATTCTGTAATGCATCACAAAGAAAAAACAATTTAAGCGTAATTTAAATACTTATGTATTTTATGTTAACATGAGATGAGACTTTGTTAAAGTTTCTCTGTGGAAGTAAAGCTGAATAAAATGTTTCCTTGTTAGTTTATTTATACAGACAAATGGATTACTGTATAGTTGGCAACACATGTACCAGTATTCACGGATGATGATATTGCACTATATCCGCGGTCATTGAAGATAGCATGAAACAAACAAATGTATTGAAGAGTTACCTAGAAAATGTTTATAAGTTATGGTTGCATACCTGTGAACTAGGTCCGACTGGTGGAACTGCAAAATATGAGTTGGGAGACATTTTCTTCGTATTGTCAGTTTTGATTTCCATACACTAAAAATAGAATACCATTAACTCTTTCCAAGCAATCAATGAAGGCTCCATCACCAACATTCCTCATACGCAACAATTGTTGAGATGGCCAGTTACGATGTAGCACTCTACAATTGTGAAAGGCAGATTGAACTGAAGCATAAAATCTAGCTGTATCAGTGATTGAACTGTAACAGGAAAGCATGAGTAGTGTGGTATGCTTCCACTGGGGATCAAACCAACGACTCTCAGCATGCTGGTGGATCGCTCTACTAATTGAGCTAACAGGGAAATTCCTCCGAGCACGAAACTAGAAGCCAACAATATCAGTATGTACACTACCCGAGTATTTAAACTCTGCAAAACTACACCCTCCTTTTCAAATATTTTCGCCCTGAACATAACAACCCAGGTTCTATCTCCAACAAAGCCTCAGTATCTCGGTCCGCTACTCTACTGATGGAGTTAAGGGAAATCCCCAAAGCATCCGCAAAGCTAGAATGCGACCATATCACCATGTACAATATTTACACGTACCACAAACCGGGATACGTGGATGTATTTGCCCTCAAACACCTCAATACAGACCTAATACAGTTGACAAGATATAGATATACAATTCTTTAAATTACCAGGTTCGGGTATCCCATTGTCAAGTATTCACCTCACTTGAAACAAGGTTTGGTCAAGGCACCGAATGTAGGAGTGGAAAAATGCACGGCCAGACCGGGCTTCGAACCCGGGACCTCCGAACACTAGCCCGAAGCTCTACCAACCAAGCTACCTGGTCGCCGATGATCAAACCTGTCCAGTTCCGCTACACATGTAGCAAAAAATTACCCAAAGTATCGACAAAATCTTCAACCTAAAACAACTGAACTAGTCAAACTCAGCATTCCAGTGATGAGGCAATCACATGTTTGTCAAAGACAGTTCATTAGAATAGGCTATCAAAACTAACAATCTTGCATCTTCCATTATGAGCATTTCAAACAATATACATGTATGTTAAAAATTTTAATGTCTTGCAGCAAAGAAAACAAGCATAGTTAGAAATCAATATTGTATTGTTTTATTTATAAAATACTCTTCAATGTTACATTGAAAATCAATAATTACCCATTTTTTATATCTATTTATTCTAAGGACTGGTACAGTGTACCAGACATGGTTACCCACTGACAAGAATGAACCCAGTGTACTAGATTCGGCATCCATGATGAGGTACCAAGTCACCATGGCAGTGAACCGACTAGAAATTACTTTAAAATGTACATCAAACATTAAAACAGAAATTACTTCAAAATTTACATCTAGCACTAAACTAAAACTGCTCATAGACACGATCATATCCCATGAACTGGTTAAATTTTCTCCTTCAATGCCCTTGTTATCAACTTAAAAAGTTATCAAACTGGTTATCATGGTCGGAGACCAACGGTTGATTGTACCTAATATATGATATGCTACACTTATCACAGTCGATTGCAATACACTTGTGATAAGTGTAGCGTCACAGTACAAACCGTTGGTCTCCGACAATGACTGGCTATATACATTAGTGTAACATGGTGAATCAGTCTGAACACATAAATTAACTGTAGTACATGTACATAATTTATATTGTTACTTTATACAATAAACATACGGAAAAGGTATTTAGATACATGTACATTGGACGAGGAATTGTATAAAACCAATATGTCTTATAAAATATTACTTTGTACAGTATTTACATGATTAACTTTGTTCAACTTTCAGCTGCAATATTTACAGAAAAGTATGTGGACCTCCTTTCTGTAGTCTTTGTGTTACAATTTACACCAAGCTCAAGTGTTTAATTCAGGTTTGTTAAAAAATTATGAGATTTTTCTACATATCATTCCTGTATTAAGCTACATGGTACACTAGCAGGCAATAAACTCTGGAATATAACATTTACACCTTCACCCTCTCAAGTTGGCTTAGGTAATTACTCTCTGACCTTGAAGGCACACACACAATAAGTGACCTTGAAGACACACATAATTAGTACATGTATTACCACTTTTGGGTATTTTGATGAACTTAAACTTGGTCACACACATGTGATCATTTAATATCTTATGAAGAAACGCAATGGGTTCAACTAGAATTTCAGCATATCCTTCGTAGATAAATATCCCACATCAGTCAACTGAAAACATTCTTGTGCAACAAATCTTCACCTTTTCTGATTAATATAATCAATCTTCATTTCACAGGAATATTCATTGTGTGTGATTTGGTTTATATTCTGCAGTGACTGTTTTAAGTGAATATGCAGATCTAAAAATATCACAGGTAAAATTAATGTAGGCAAGTGAAATTTTAAATTCCTATATATTTCACAAATTAAACCTGTACAGAAGACTGAGTCTTCAATACAACATATACATCAGATACAATGCATTTCTGCATCATAAGATACAAAACATTTCTGTACATGGAAAATAACTTCACAAAAGTATAGTGAAAAAATAACAGCTGTGTTTCACACATTTTACAAGGAAAGTTTACACCCACACTTTCACTTCACAACTTATTACTTTCTCACTGGAAGATAGGAATTCCATCAATGAAATGCATTAAATGTCTTTAGTTGTATACTTCCACTTGAGGTATTTTATACATTCCTTATAATACTGTTATAAATTTGCATTAAATGTCTTTAGTTGTATACTTCCACTTGAGGTATTTTATACATTCCTTACAATACTGTTATAAATTTGACAGCCACTCGGCTGTAGATAGGGCTGATTTATAGATATATCAGTCTCCCTTTGTCATGTTCAAATATCCACTGTAATCAGACCTTGCACTGTCATTAAGTATAAACATCACATTCATATTTCCAGAATTACCTGGTAGTGAAAATATTCACACCACTAGGGGTTCAACATCAGGGCAAATATTTTCTCACACTCATGTCTTAAATGGTCAAGTCATTCAATTCTTATATTTCCACTCAATGGCTTATATTTCCACTCAATGGCTTATATTTCCACTCAATGGCAAACTCCACCTCCAAGGAAAAAAACAGTATAATGATTAATCTGTTCTGCTTAATATACATTTTTTTGATAACAGTCAGTTGGAGGGTTTGATTTGTCACTGTTAGTGTGCACCAGCTGTTAATACCAGTCAGTAGATAAAACAAAGAGCCAGAGGAAGATCATATCGCTAATGAATTCTGCATCAGGCGGTTGTGTTCTCTGAACATCGACTTGAAATATTCATAAGAACTGATCATGATGGCACAGGCAGGAGCAACTTTGACTACCCTGGGAACAATACCTGTAACAAAACAATACGCCGTTCCTTGTTTACTGTACTTTGAAGACAACATATACAATTATATTATATAATATATCACATTGGATAACTTAGACTAAAGTTACCGGGTATAAATGATGAATGATAGGTAATATACGCTTATCTTCTGAGACAACCTTTACTAAATCTGTCTAAAATTATACTATTAGCTGACTGGGGCCAAAAAATTTGGACAGTAAGCAGGTTCTATAGTGTCCAGTTTATACAGTCAAAGATAATACCAGGGTATAAATTATAACAATATTTTGATAATCCAATTACTGAGAGCTAATATGAAATAATTAGAAGATCATGACATTAACACAATGGCTAACCTGTAAAAAGGGAGGTTACTCCTTGCTGTCTGTATAAATTTTGTATCAAACGAAATGTTGAGCTTGTCTGTTTTTCACCTGTTGGACACAAAAATATTAACTGCAAAGATGTAATTCATCAAACTGATATCAACAATGCATCACTCACACTCTAATTTCACTAACTGACCTCAGTATCACTGGGATATATGTACTTATTCAGTCACTAGAAATTCCTAGTCAAGTAGGCTTTTCTTAATAGTATTAGCACACACATTTCACATCTCTGATTCCTCGAACAATCAATTATATATTCTATTAAAAAAAACAGAAAAAATTCTCATCATAATATTGTATCAATAACCTTGACCAATTAGACCTTATCCAAACCCTAGCAAGGGCAGGATGATTTTCAGTACTTCCTTTCTTTTACATTTATACATTTCTAATGATAGTACATATATGTATATTCAATTCTATTCCAGGAAGTTTATTGAAACCATTGTCTCACCTGACAAGTTCATCATGTCCCCTAGTTCTATCTGTCGGTGGGTCTTGATGACATCAAATGGTAGTGTTATTACTCCAGCAATCTGTTAGAAATGATAATAATCCAGTTTCAATGCTGCTCATTAGTAGTTACTTATCAATATATCATTATTACATATTACTGATTAATAATAAATTTTTTTTTTTTTTTTTTTTTTTACAAATCACATAAGACACTATGATGAACTGTGTACCATTAAATGTCCCCTTTATATAAGGGAGACTTGATCTTGTCTGGGCTCTATCTACCACACTACTTGTCATTGAACTCCTTATTTGGGGTATGGGTATATCTAGGTGAGGAAGTGTCTTCTATGAAAAGTAGAAAAGTTTGTCCTGGCTCTTATCTCCAACACAACTTGTCATTATAGAACTTCATACTTGGGGTGTCAGTAGGTTACTGTGACCTACATTTTAACTGTTGACCTACATCAAAGAAAAAGTTTGTTTGGACCCTATTTCCTGCACTATTTGTCTTATCCCTTACAAAAGGGACATAGGCATGTCTTACTAAGTTACTTGGGGCATTGGTTCACTTGCATTGAACTTCTGATATCATTTATCAAAACTACTCTGAATCCATTTGAACGTATGCTACCAATTACTGAATTATTGAATATGGTTGATCTGTCACACATCCAGTGCCTACAATTAGCTCCTACATCCTCTGTGCATTCTTGGCATATAATTTCATGTTTGGACTAATCCTCCAAATTGTCTTGATTTTATTGAAATCAATTTTACTTTGTATATGTATTCTGTATTTGTATATGTATCCTGTAAATACATAGTATACACACAAGTGAATATTTTATTTATGTAAAAAAATGAAAATTAAGTATGTTTGTCATCAAAGTGAGGGTTCTGCAGCAATCTATTTCTATTTACAAAAGTAAGGAAGCTAAGAAGAATATAAAAAGAGTTTAAACTAGACATTTACATCATCAATTACCAATGGAACTTAGCAATGATAAACAGTTTACTTACAGCACCTGAGGCAGCACCAGCAAAGAAATTCTCCCAGAAATTGATTCCTACTTTCCCATGAATCTTCTGCAGCATTGACCGAAAGCTCTCATATCCAAACCAGTACAGTGCTGTAAAACCAGAAGAAATCATTCAATCATTCATTACTGTAAAACTAGAGGGAATCGTTCCATCATTACAGACCAGTACAGTACTGTAAAACCAGAGTGAATCATTCCATCATTACAGACCAGTACAGTGTTGTAAACCAGAGTGAATCGTTCCATCATTACAGACCAGTACAGTGTTGTAAACCAGAGTGAATCGTTCCATCATTACAGACCAGTACAGTGTTGTAAACCAGAGTGAATCGTTCCATCATTACAGACCAGTACAGTACTGTAAACCAGAGTGAATCGTTCCATCATTACAGACCAGTACAGTACTGTAAACCAGAGTGAATCGTTCCATCATTACAGACCAGTACAGTGTTGTAAACCAGAGTGAATCGTTCCATCATTACAGACCAGTACAGTGTTGTAAACCAGAGTGAATCGTTCCATCATTACAGACCAGTACAGTGTTGTAAACCAGAGTGAATCGTTCCATCATTACAGACCAGTACAGTACTGTAAACCAGAGTGAATCGTTCCATCATTACAAACCAGTACAGTGTTGTAAACCAGAGTGAATCGTTCCATCATTACAGACCAGTACAGTGTTGTAAACCAGAGTGAATCGTTCCATCATTACAAACCAGTACAGTGTTGTAAACCAGAGTGAATCGTTCCATCATTACAGACCAGTACAGTGTAGTAAAACCAGAGTGAATCGTTCCATCATTACAGACCAGTACAGTGTTGTAAAACCAGAAGAAATCATTCAATCATTCATTACTGTAAAACTAGAGGGAATCGTTCCATCATTACAGACCAGTACAGTGTTGTAAAACCAGAGTGAATCGTTCCATCATTACAAACCAGTACAGTACTGTAAAACCAGTGTGAATCGTTCCATCATTACAGACCAATACAGTGTTGTAAACCAGTGTGAATCGTTCCATCATTACAGACCAATACAGTGTTGTAAAACCAGAGTGAATCGTTCCATCATTACAAACCAGTACATTACTGTAAAACCAGAGCGAATCGTTCCATCATTACAAACCAGTGTGAATCGTTCCATCATTACCCAGAGTGAATCGTTCCATCATTACCGACCAGTACAGTGTTGTAAACCAGAGTGAATCATTCCATCATTACAGACCAGTACAGTGTTGTAAAACCAGAGGGAATCGTTCCATCATTACAAACCAGTACAGTACTGTAAAACCAGAGTGAATCGTTCCATCATTACAGACCAGTACAGTACTGTAAACCAGAGTGAATCATTCCATTATTACAGACCAGTACAGTGTTGTAAAACCAGAGTGAATCTTTCCATCATTACAGACCATTACAGTGTAGTAAACCAGAGTGAATCATTCCATCATTACAGACCAGTACAGTGTTGTAAAACCAGAGTGAATCGTTCCATCATTACAGACCAGTACAGTGTAGTAAAACCAGTGTGAATCGTTCCATCATTACAAACCAGTACAGTGCTGTAAAACCAGTGTGAATCGTTCCATCATTACAGACCAGTACAGCGCTGTAAAACCAGAGTGAATCGTTCCATCATTACAAACCAGTACAGTGCTGTAAAACCAGAGTGAATCTTTCCATTATTACAGACCAGTTGTCAGTACAGTGCTGTAAAACCAGAGGGAACAAGCACACAAGGCCCCCTTCCAGCCATGCTGAAAATAGTTAGTGATCTTGACCTTGACCAAAAATCTCTAAAATTCAAATTTCTCTGAAACGTATTCCACCCCGATATCAACTTGAAGTGTGTATATACATAAGTACATTGTTCCATTAAGTTCTAAATTTGACTGCTTAACAATAATTTAGTCATTTTCGTCCTCTAATTTTACAATTTTTTCATATATATATGCATAATTCTAAATTCTTTTTCTTTTTTTTCTTCAAAATAATATGAAATATTTTCAGAGTCTTGAATCTGTATGATAAAAAAGTGATACAAATGGCCAACTTAGACCAAATATTTATTGACTCGATATTTGGAAATATGCTTTGTAAAACACAGGTAAATACAGGTAAAAAGCAGCTTATTTGAAATAGCATTTAATTTAGTTTCCAAAAACAACACCTGCCTCTGGTTGATAAAATATGTTGGTGTTCAGAGAATGCCTCGTCCAAAGTAAGGACCTAATCAAAACACCAACATTATCATTAATAGTTCAAATATAAACAAAAATATTATTATTAACATTAATAGCTGAACATGTTTATTTGATAATTAACTCAAATTGTATTTACATTATCGAACCATATCCCACATTTAAGGATAAGACATTGAATATCTTTTTGTTGCACATACTCTATACCATAAAACATTCATTATTTTATGAAAGAGGATGGTTATCAAGACAGTACTGATTCAATAAAAGTGTAAATGATTTTTAGTTGATATTCTAATTTAAAAGCATAAGGTTTATTGGTACCTGAAAAATCTTTAATTTCTTAATCAACCTTAGTGTGAAAATTATTTAACATATTACATGCAGATCCAAAAGTGTAAACAAGAAAGTGATACTCACCTGAAAAGGGGACATCCCTAAGTAATGTGGGACCAAGTCCCATCCATAATCTAATGACTCCATCCCGTCGAACCATTTTCTTGACAGATTTCCACACGGCAGTGTAACTAAGCTGTTCTGACTGCATCTTTGTGCGTACCATCTCAAGGGGGCTAATTAATGTCACAGCCCAGGCTGAAAATATAACAACGCTGAATAAAATCCAGACTGAAAATACATCAATACTGAATACAGCCCAGGCTGAAAATACATCAACACTGAATTTAGTCCACACTAAAAATACATCAATACTGAATACAGCCATGGCTGAAAATACATCAACACTGAATACAGCCATGGCTGAAAATACATCAACACTGGATAAAGTCCAGACTGAAAATACATCAATACTGAATACAGCCCAGGCTAAAAATATAAAAACACTGAATACCGTCCAGACTGAAAATATAAAAACACTGAATACAGCCCAGGCTGAAAATACATCAATACTGATTACAGCCCACACTGAAAATACAACAATACCAATAAGTAAAACATTACAGTATACATTTCAACATGATTTTAACTGTACAGAGAGAGAGTATGATTTAATATAACTTGACAATACATTTCTTTGGGGAAAATATTAAGTAGTTTGTTTATGATAACAGTGTCAATAAAGGTTGTTTCTCCTAGCTAAAAAGTGTGTAAATTTCCCAAATTGATAAAAAATCCAAAAATATATTTCAAATTTTATTGTAAAAATCACTATTGTTTTTCAAGTAATACAGGCACATACGTTTCCCAGTGTCTAAATACTGATGAGAATGTTGTTTTATAATGTGACACTGTGTAGTGTGGAGCCAGTCAGAATCTAGACTTTAAATGTTACGTACTGCGGGCCGTCACACCAGCTACCATAGGTTTCCACCATTGCCCCTGTTCAAGTCCATCACGGTAGCCCAGCTTGTTCCGAAACTGCTCGTAACATGTGAAGTAGACAACTGTGGCAGGAACAGCCATCACTCTGTCAACGTAACATATAGTTCCTGATTAGTCTGTTATCATTGGTCTTTTCCTATCGTTAAAAAGTATGGATCCTACCATGTTAATTATTCCAGGTATCCTTTACAAATGACTGTTATCCCTGGTTATACATGTATTTATAACATAAAATAATGGTTCAACATAAGTACTATCTTTAACATAGAATGATAAAGAGAGGTTTTACAGTGTTTACAGACACTTAAAGCTGACTTACAAAGTCGGCGGGAGACCACTCCATAAAGATGTTGGGCCTTCTTGTCGGGAAATCTTCATAAAGGCATCCTAAACATAGAAAATAGAATACGACAGCGGTTAGCATACAGATGTAGGCAGTGATATTTATTGATAATATTTGTTTTACAAATATTTTTATATACTGTATTTGACCTAATAAGTGCATGGTGTGCTTACAACAAGACAAAGGGGTGCACTTAATAAAATCATGTATAGAAAAAAATTTCTGGGTGTGAAAAATAACACTTTTTTATAAATACATTTATGTAGCAAAAAACAATCGAGGGCATTCAGTAAAAAGACTCAAGATCATATTAACAGTCAGTGAGATAAGGAACTTTTTTTATGTTTCACTCACCCATCTTATTTTCCTGAAAAAAGGTTGGGGTGTGCTTATTAGGTCAAATAAAGTAATACCAAAAGTTACATTTTGCTATCTTGTACCACCCTCCATTAGGTTGAGCTGGTCTTTTTAATACATATGTAACAAGAATGAAATGTAAGTTCTATATCTATTATAATATACCACATGTTTTCATATTCAGAGTTGTTAGTTATATTTTGTGTATTTCAGAAGTCTATTTTTTTCCACTTTTGTATTCTTCTGTAAACGTTAAGTAATCCTATTGCTCATTGGTTAATATTGGATAGGATATGAATAGCAGGCGCACATGTAATGTTGTATCCAGAACAATTGTGTTGAGTTGCACATGCAGTTCAGCTGGTAGGTTAATGATACTTGGCCATATAAAGCAAATATCCAAATTATAAATCAACTAACTTTTTCCATTTACTCCATTCTAGTTTAAACTTGTATTTGGCAGACCCACCCTTTAATTACCAGTAGCAATATATTTTTTTGAACTCTATAATTGTCCTTAATAGTTATATCTCTTGTGCAGGACTAATAACTGTCTAATAATGAGCACAACATTATATTTTTTATATAGGAATAAACAAAATACGGAAACAAGCTATTTCTCTTACTCACTGAATACTTTTTGTTCTTATATCTTTTAACTGGAGTATACTGCCATTGAGAAATCAAAGACCTGAATGCGGTTCAACTTTAGGGAAGTAGGTACAAAAATGATGGTGGCTGGCTACAATACCTACCAGTGTGCCTGTGAAAGGCTGCGGTAAGCCCCTTTTATACCAATGAACAGGTTTAGTGTTGTTTCCATTCCCATTCCTACACCAACACACGTGATCCATCAATCCATTACAGTATAAAAAGCATTGTCCTCTCTTCATAGGACTGTTCTGAGCCTGAAGTCTGATCTTCACCACATCTAATGGTGTCACTGAAAAGGTACACAAAGATCATACAAGAAAAAGTGTTTCAGATCAAAAGGCAACCTTTAATCACTTCATTAAAATATGAGCAGGCAATTTTTTTTTTAATATCGATCAATCTAGTCTCTGACTTTGCAGTATCATATTCGTCATGTAATAAACCCATGAAAAACATTCATAGCTTTATATATATAGGCTAATTAAAAATAAGCGTATCAAATTAATACCAGTAAAGTTAAGACTAGCCCGAGTTTCCTCTGGCCCTGACACCATGTCTGGTGTAGGGCCAGAGCGCACTACTATATGAAAACATGGACTTCTCCAACACCGTTTGGTGTCGCTAAGATTTTGGTGCAAATATAACAAAATCAGATGTGACATAACACCTTCTTTACAAATATGGATAAATATTTACATTCTGTGTTGCATTTGTCTATATGTCGTTAGTAAACCAAATTGTGTTCATGACACTGTATACTACAATTTACAGTGATTCGGTCAGTGTAGGAATACAGCTCCAGGTGTTGTAGGTTAAACAATGGCCGCCAGTTACTTTCGGTCTAGAGAGCTTTGGAATGCTAGCATTTATTTACAGAAGCACCAACGAAAAATAAAGCAACGTCACAAGTTATGAGAGTATCATTTTATAATTAGAAAAATGTAGTCAACACGAAATTACTGTAAGTGCCATTCTTGATCTATACGAAATCTGATCAAATTGTCAATGTCGTCACACTCACAGGGGCTTGTTCCGAGTTTTCAGAAATGCAAGACACAACAACAATAAAAGTAAAGTATTCATAAAAAACGATCTTGTATAAATATCAGGAGTATCAACATGGTTTCCGGTTGTGTACGTGTAGGCCTACTGGATTTTAGTTTTGTAGTTATTCACTGATGTCAAAGGCCTACCTTACAAAATCGAGCCCCTGTGAAGTTGAAAATCATCTGCTTATAAGTTAGACACACTGAGTTGACCGGTTAGACTGGAATCTGTTTCGAACGAAATATCCTTGGAATCGTTTTCCCCTACTGTCAAGACGACTTTCATTTATAATTTAAGATCTGATATTCTTCTTAAAATAACGTACATTCAGTCGATAGAAAATAAGTGTTTCCGAGCGTTCAACGCCTCATCACTTCTAAATGTTCTGTATATCATTGTGCAGAAAAAACGGTTTCGATTTTAAACAATCAGAAATTATGCAACTGTGAACAATTTGACGATACCTACAAACGTATATGAAATAAAAAATAAAGCCAAATTTGTACAAAAACAATCTTATGTGCTTGCTATTAATAACGTCATCAGGGACTATATTATTCCTTCTGGAAATTTCGGCTGTTCCAGTATTTGAACTTGATGACGTTAGTGATAGGGTAAGCGACAAATTTAAACGCGTCATAACCTACAGTAAATAGAAAATCTTATTGAATGTAAATAGAAGCATTGAACTGTTACCAAATGGTAGCATACAGTCGATATGAATACAATTTGGGTGACAGATAAATATTTCTATTTATCTGTCACCCATATTGGTTTCATATTGACTGTATAAAACCATTTGGTAACAGTTCAATGCTTAAATGAGATATTTATTTACCCCAGAACACACATTTCGTCTCAACTAGGTGTTTTGTTCCGTCAGTACAGACCCTCTCTTTATGCTAGTCAAAATTTCACACTGTTGACCCGCCATTTTGTAAGTGACAGCTACTTACCATCCAAATCGGATTGACAGAAAAGACCACATATTATTCATTGTTTTTTTCTTATTACATAGTTTAAATCAAGAGAACCAAGCTTATTATTTCCCATAACCTGTTATATTTAATTCAAAAATCTATTATTTATAAATTATAAGCGGTAAAATATATGTATAATAATAAATGTTATTTTTTCCTTTTGACTCCTTCGTGCACTGATTAGGGCAATTAGGCCGCCCACAACCTACATAGTTAGCAATATGGTGTCAAATCAAGTCAAGTATGAAACTTTGACTAGCATGAAGCCAGGGTCTATACTGACAGAATAAAATCCCTATATGAGATGAACAAAATTGGCCAAGTATTATCCAAGTTATGACCTGACGAATTCGGAAATAGATGCTGAAATGGCTAGGTCGGAATCTCCCTGTCCGGTTGAATAGTCGCCTCGCCTCTAATGGGTACCTCAATAACCATTCAGAAATCGAAAAATAGATGCTTGCAGCGGTATACAGTAACCATAACTATGTCAATATAGGATGTCGGTTGGTTATGTTATCCGTCATGTGCCGTAGCCAATTCCATATTACATCACCGAGCTTACCGTCTTCAAAAAGAACCACCATCTTTCCCTAACCTTTCGTGACTTTGTTTATGTCGTTACAGTGGTCGTACAGCCAAGAAGCGTTCCGAATGAAGGGAAAGATGGTGGTTCTTTTTGAAGACGGTAAGCTTTTTAAAATACGTTCGTCTTCCCCCTCTTTGTAGTTACTACCCTTGATACTATATACATATATATATGGACTATCATTTGGAAAATCGTGCCAAGCCCCTGTGGTCAAGGTTGGCAGGTCTGCTTAACTTCATATAGAAAGGTCTTGTCACAAGGAACACACATGTCAAATATGAAAGCCCTATCCTGTACGGGTGTTAGCGTTAAACAATTGTTAACAAGAACCAAATGTCTATAATTTGTAATGCAATATACACTACAGGCCTACTGCAAGCTAAGGAATAAAGCTAGCTAAAGGTATATGGCAAGTTGTTTGTTATGATATGATGCCAACCGATTTAGTCTGACGAAAACATTGTTTTAGTAAGCCCTTATGTAACTTTCAAAATTCTGACCCAATTTAGCATATATACAAACAAATGTATATATAAACAACTGAACAATGCATTATTGATAAAATGCCTTTGTAATGCACGTGTCGGAAACATTTAAAAAAAAACGGGTTGATGATGCATATCAATTGGTAAACCTACCAAAAAAAGAAGTCAGTATTGCCCCCGAACATGATGAAATCATCTGCTGCCATGGAGTGATGCTTATGACAGTGTTGCAACTCTTCTCCGAGCTGCCATTACTGCTAACGTCGCCCATCGTGTCTCGTAAGCGTGATTTCCTCTTTCAAACCATGTTAAAACAGCACACCGATGTTATTTACACTATGTATTACACCAATACATCTTGTTCACATCCATTCACCACACATGTGATGTGAAGTTTGTGATTTAAAATGTTCACTAAAACGCTTGTATCTACCGGTACAATTTTGTTGTACGGTCTCAAGCATTTTTCTTACACTGGCTAAAATAGTAAAGCTAGAACCGGTTTCTGGCCAAGATTTACGGCTGTCAGAAAATGCACGAAAATTACGGAGGTATAAACCTTGATACTTATGCCCTCGAGGGTACTGCGCAAAAAAACCAGCCCTATGTTTGAGTGAGTGTGTGGTGGTGGGGGGTCTCTGCTAGATTAAAATTCGGTAAAAAAATATCCATACACTACCTAGGGGATGTCCAAATACATGTAGACTGTCACTAATTCTCAAGTCCCTGTGGTCCAGGGTTCTTTCCCCACCCCAAGGGACTTATTAGTTTCTTTGAATACAATCATTTTGAATCTTGACTTTGTTTCTGTGTTATATCTTTGAACATATATCAACAAATAAAGCTATTAGCAAATGGAACATTAAAGCATTATTTTGATGCTTGCTCAAATAAACCAGGTGATCGATACAGGCCCTCTGGGCCTCTTGTTTGTTTTTTGGTGGGTTTTTTTCCATTATTATTATTTGGCAATGCACGTCACTGTAGCATTGCAAATCGATTTGACAGATAAACTGAGAATCGATGTGTTATGAAAAATTGATACCAGAAACTTGTATATATCAGATATGCACGTCTCTGGTGATACTAACTCAAATTCAATTTTATTGGACCCGAAATGAAATTCACATTAAAAAATCGAGAATGATATCTAGCATTCAGATGGCCCTGGCCTACCGACTACACGGTAGGTCGTGACAAGGGAATTTGATATCCTTGTTGGTCAGAATGGTTTGTACTTACTTGTTACTTGTCATCGAGCTCTACCATTTGGTTGTCTTCTCTACTAATTTCCAGTTCCGTAGTAAAACAAAACAAAAAACAAAAAAACAGGAAAAATTAAGACAGCTGCATCATGTTTAATTCTTAATGAATAATATAGTGCCTGAATATACTACGGTATATTGCATTCGGTAAAAGTGGCATCCCGTTGTAATAGAATGACGTAGCAAATTATCGGGTCGATCCCTGCACTAAAAGGTGTGTGATTATAGATGCTGAGGCTGAACTATTTGAGTTTATAAACATATTGCAAACGATTATCGGGCTCCTCGAAATATTATTTTCAGTCAATTTCATGCAGCTGTTTTAGGCCTAGATGTCTACTTATTCTTCGTTTTTCACTTGATATCAAAAACTGATTTCCTGATATAAATATCATGCCATCCAGGCAAATCAAATTTTCTGATAGGCCTAGGACGAGGCCTGAAAATCAAAATTATCTACTGGATCTGATATCAAAATTCGGTGACATCAAATAATTTTTGATATTCTTTCTCCACACTGACTTTCTTTTTCTTTTCTTTAATTTCTTCTATCCCTCGTTCTTTCTTTCATAAATACAGTCAGAGACTTGTATATCAGGTATATACGTCTATATGCGTCTCTGATACAGTACATACAATTTTTTTAATCATCTTCAATATAGATCTACCAGAGACTTGTATATCACATGAGATACAAGTCTCTGGATCTACTGTTGAATTTTAACTAATTATGAAGAATGGAAGGATTGTATGTATGATGTATAGATAAATTGAATTGTAAATGTATTATGTAGAATCTACTGTTGAAATCTTTAAAAAAAAAATGAAAAAGGAAACGGGAAAAAAAAATTGATATCTACAAATAATCAGTTCTAAATTAAAAATAAATAAATAAACGAAAGAACGAACACGGGAGCGTTTTAATTATAGCAATATAATGACACTGTAGATACTGATACGAATGAAAAACTTTCGACGACCCTAGGCTACAGTAGTTTTTACGAAAATAAATGGAAATAGCTAAACAATCGTTTCCTTAAACAATGCTAAAAAAATCACACAGGATTTATTTTTCAGTTTAAAAAATGTCTAGATTACTGTCTTATAAAACAACTATTTTTTAGATAAAAACGTTGAATATTTATTTTTACGAAACTATGTCTAGTGTCAATATCACCTGATTATTCGCCATTGTACGCCTGCTGTCGTGTCTCCAACAACGGAGTTCGTTTGATCGGTCGACGTTCATACATCTACCAGAGAAATGGTTTGCGGGGGATTTCAATGTTCGAAAAATGCATTGGCTGCATTGAATGTGCTATATATAGTAAGTTATCCGTTTTGATTTATATTTTAACATAGTATAGAACCGTGTTACTATCTCACTGAGGTTGGTAAAATTGAGAAAGTCTGCATAGACATGCATTCGAATACCTATTGTGTGTTGTTGAATGTTATCAGGCCTCGGGACATAACGCCGGTCTACGTGTAAATAGCCATGTGTCAGTTACTTGAATGTAATATCACATAAATGACTGTGAACAAAATTGAAAATAATTTCGACGCAGCAGCGTGTGGCCAGGGATGATTTTAATTTTATGTTGTCGGACGATCAATACGATATTTAACGATGCTACAGTAGATGTAACATGACCACGCAATGAGTAACTAGTATTTGTCAATAGTGCCCAGCCTCAGTTCAGCTGCTATCACAGCTGTGCACACGTATATTAGACAAAGACGTCCCACACTGAAATATGATATCTTCACTGAAATCCTAGTCGATTATCATATTAAGATAAATATCAAATAATAAAATTGTGATACTTCTGAATTAAATGCAATGAACAATATTCCATCAATATTTAGTCATTGTGGATAAGAAATGTTTTTGAAAATCAGACAATGAAATCAAAGTTTATTACAAGGCCTAAAAACATAATGTGTTTCTGCTGACATGCCAGAAAAAAAGTGTATGTAGGTGAGGAAATTTTTTTATCTTATGAAAAGTTTTTACTATGGTTATAAAGACTATGAACCTTGACTTTAATAGACCTTTCTTGAAAATAGCCAAAAAAAACCTTACCTGTATTAAAGGGTAGGCACTAAAATATAGGGTCAGTAGCTATAGGGTTATTAGAAACACATGGATTTTTTTTAGGCTTAATAGTATTGAGAAAATTTATAAAACTTGTAATATTGTGTATTAGGAGTGGAAAAATGCACCGCCAGACCGGGTTCAAACCCGGGACACTAGCCGTATGCTCTACTGATTGAGCTACCTAGGCCTGGTCCCTGATATCATGATCAACCTGGTCCAGTTCCGCTACGATTGAGTCATGTGGTCATACCATTATCTTTTAATGAATACTGTACATGTAAAGGCATGTAATTTGTTGGGAGAATTAATGTTATATATTTGGTGGTTTTAGAAAATCTTCCAAATAAAATTGTAACGAAATATTTTACACAATATTAAACCCACATATAGTTTAAAGTAAATTGCAGATTATAAATCTGATTATCTTACATTTGGTAAATTGGACAGGTAAGTTTGTCAGTATGAACACCTAGTGTCTATTAAATATCATCGATAGGTAGAGTTCATTATATTGTCATGCATCTGTGATCACATCTTGTTTGTCACCATAACCATTGTAGTTTTTACCATGCTGTGATCAGCTAGTAACAAGTTTTGTACGAAGGGTATACCATATGTATTATCATTGTTTATCACTAACAGGTGTGACTAGTAAGAAATACAAAGCATGAGAAAGTTATCCATCACTATAGAAACTGCAGGTCCTCGTAATCTGCTTTGCTTATTATTGGATATCTTAGCAAAGTAGCTTAAGCTATAGAGGTAAAGGAAGGAAACCCTAAATGGTCATCACTACAATTTCCTTTCATTGACTGTAGCATTGCATAGCAATGAACCTAGAAAATGCTACAGATACAACTGCCATAAGTTATTGTGTGAATTAGGAAATTATGCTTCAGAAAGTAAGCGTTAGTTCAAAATATCCAAGTCAATATATATAATGCATAATTATAGACAGTTGTTAATTACGAATACACAATTGAGACTGAAAATCAGCTTTAACTTTTGTACAGATGGAGGTTTGATTATTAGAATTTTCTGACCTTCAGATAAGGTAGCCACTTAAAGTCAGTAAACTAATTATGAAAATAAAAAGCAAACGTCACTGTGAGAACTGCAGAATCTCACAGAGGTCTTACAAATTGGATTTGACAGCATTCAGTTGTTTTCATATGGTAAGGTTTACATAAATGTATGAAAAGATTACGTGAACCCATACTAATATATCATTTTATAATTATTGAAGTGCCAATCTTGTATATATATATATGATATTTCATTACGGTAACATTTTGATTGTCAAGAAATGTCGCATTTTGTGAATACTGAGCAGCTCCACATATCAATATAATGCTGTCACGTCGGGTGTCCCACCCCAAAACTTTAAAAGTTTTTGGGATTAGTTTTTGGAAAGCTTCTAAGTCCAAAAGTATACACCTCACACCCTTCTAATATGGTGTATGCATTCATTAGAGGTCTAGGAGTAATGTTATGGCAAAATCGTGCATAAAAAATTTGTGAATTTTTTCGCATTTTACCAGTTTGTTAACTTAACTTTTTAGTATTTGGGGTAATTCCAAAATTATGCTCTCACAACCTTCTAATTTGGTTTTTGCATTCGTTAGATGTCCGGGAGTGATATTATATCAAAATCATGCAAAAAAAAATGTGATTTTTTTGGCATTTTGCCATTAAGTGGACTTAAATTTTTTGGCACATAAACCCTCTTTAAAGATTTTTGGGGTAAGTTTTGGAAAGCTTGTAAGTCCACATCCTTCTTATTTGGTTTATACATCCATTAGAAGTCTAGGAGCGATATTATGTGACGTACAATTTCAAAATGACATGCTTATACATACATAAAAAATGAATGCATAGTGTGATTGCTGACGCCGGTGAGCTTTCGCAATCATTGATTGCACTTGTTTATTACCTACTTACAAGATTGCTTAGCATTCCTATTGTTTTCTAATTTTACAATGAATAGATTTTATCAAAACCATTAAACTCATGTCATTACACTTTTATTTCTCTGAACAAACTCATTGTGGCCTCAGTACCGTCAGTGATATAGGACAATCATGTAACAGAAGTCTACTTCACCCCTGGTATCTGTTTTACATTGTAAACAATTAAAACAATTCTTTGTATGATGTGTAAATACATGTGGTATATGTCGTCACTCATTTGTTTACTTTCAGTTTGTGTCGTTTATTCTGATTGGCGTTGCAGCATATGGTAGAGTTGTTGCCATAGTGACCAATTTAACTCTGGTTGGAGGGATCATTGCCTGTGGAGTTTTCCTATTCATTATTGCCCTCATTGGCCTCATTGGTGCAATCAAGCATCACCAAGTGCTTCTATTTTTTGTATCCTTTTTGTAAAGTATAAAGGTCTTATACTCTTTTATTCTAAATGTTTACTTAAACATTTAAGTAGAGTACCAATAAGATATGTCACAATTAAATAATACTTATCCGTAGTAAGTTATACAAAATTTGATAGCGAGACTATTTATTACCAGGTATCACCTCATATCTGCTTACTAATTTTAAATATAATCAAATTGAATTGAAAGACTTTCTTCTGTGTTTCACCTCGGATGGGGGTTAGCGTCCTCCTGGTATCTAAAAAGCCAGTGATTGTTTTTCTTTGGCCCATATATATATTACACTGTCATAAAGTGATGAAAGTTTAGGAATGAACATGATATTATCTTCCTTATGTATTTTAGTATATGATTATTCTGTTCATGTTGTTCCTGCTCCAATTCTCTCTGGCTTGTGCATGTCTAGCAATCAATGAGAAACAACAGGAACAGTTTGCTGAAAATGGCTGGAGACTTGCCTCAAACCAGACCAAAGAAACAGTCCAGTACAAATTTGATTGCTGTGGCTTTTCAGATTGGAGTAAACCAGGAGATGACCGCAGTGGACACCCACCTTGTGCCGGGGTAAGCTTCGATTAAATTAAGTAATTTTTTATTTACGCTTGTTAGTTTTCTGTATATCCTCATGGATATTTCATTTAGCAATAAATGCTAAACTGCATCATTAGAACTTCAAAAAAAAAACCAAAAAAAACCCACCTATATCCTGACAGTTGACTGGTAGGTGTCTTGGATGACTTGACCTGTGAAAAAAACCATCTTGGCCAATATTCAAGGACACAGGGGTTAGATACATTTTAAATGCTCAACAAACTTCTGATTAACCAAAAAGCGTAGAATCAATGTAATTGTGAGTTTCCTGGGATAGTACTCCACAAAGTTTGCAAATAGAAATTAACTTCATCCATATTCAAGGTCACTGGGGCCAATTTTGTTAAACATTCAAACCACTTCTTTTGATTATCTGAGAGACAGCTGATTATACCAGTTGAGCATGTGAGACTATATATGTAGGTGTTCTCATGTCAATATACAGACCATATATGTAGGTGTTCTCATGTCAATATACAGACCATATATATAGGTGTTCTCATGTCAATATACAGACCATATATATAGCCTTATAGGTCTTATGTCAATATACAGACCATATATGTAGGTGTTCTCATGTCAATATACAGACCATATATATAGCCTTATAGGTCTTATGTCAATATACAGACCATATTTATAGGTCTTCTCATGTCAATATACAGACCATATATATAGGTCGTATGTCAATATACAGACCATATATATAGCCTTATAGGTCTTATGTCAATATACAGACCATATATGTAGGTGTTCTCATGTCAATATACAGACCATATATATAGGTGTTCTCATGTCAATATACAGACCATATATATAGCCTTATAGGTCTTATGTCAATATACAGACCATATATATAGCCTTATAGGTCTTATGTCAATATACAGACCATATATGTAGGTGTTCTCATGTCAATATACAGACCATATATATAGCCTTATAGGTCTTATGTCAATATACAGACCATATATATAGGTGTTCTCATGTCAATATACAGACCATATATATAGGTGTTCTCATGTCAATATACAAACCATATATATAGCCTTATAGGTCTTATGTCAATATACAGACCATATATGTAGGTGTTCTCATGTCAATATACAGACCATATATATAGCCTTATAGGTCTTATGTCAATATACAGACCATATATATAGGTCTTCTCATGTCAATATACAAACTGTAATATTGTCTTACTGGTTGTAGATCAAGTGCTGTAATGGGGGTAATACTGGTCCTTGCTGTACGAAAATCGTAAATATTACTGAAGCTGATCTACAAGCCAAATGTCCCTGTCAGACCTGTTTGAAAGCATTACAAAATGAAATCCATTCTGCCTTTAAAATAACTGGAGGTGTTGGGCTGTTCTTCAGCTTTACAGAGGTATGTATTTCACTGTTAAATCATAAACTGTCACAGAATTTAGTTTTCTTAAAAAATCATCCAATACAATCTCATATTCCCATAACTGCCTGCTTATTTTTGCCCTTTTTGTAACTTCAATTTTACAGATAATATATAAAAGTTGTAGGAAAAATACATTCTAATTTTCCTGATGATATTTGAATTGAAGGGGAAAAACAATGCTATTGGAGAAAGCAACATAGAACTGTTTAATTAGATACATATCTATGATAAATAAGATGGTATTGTATTCAGTTTTACTGGTTTTACATCAAATGTAGGAGGAAGGTGTTACATGTATTAATGTTACTTGTGGTTGTTGATTTGCATGAATGTTTGGGAAAAGAATAATGTTAAAATGCTTTGGTTGGAGTTTGTACTAAAAATAAATCATAAAATCAATGCCAGTTTTATTAACCAGTTACATACATGTACCAGCATGTATATACAAGTTTTTTAAAAACTTGCTATATAAATGTGCCATGAATAAGAAATTTCAATCTTCATTATGCTGTATACATGTAGATGCATAGATGTATTTTAGAAGTTTCAGTTCACTTTGTGATTGTCTCAAAATCAAATGGATTCATCACTCACAACATAACAGATTATTATTTTCCATTTAAAACATGAGAAGAATATACTGAAAAGAGTTAGTCAAATATTTCATGATAATGTTCATATCTCTAATAATTTGTTCTAGCATTAGTCTATACAGATTTCAATGTATACATTAAGATTAAATTCAATGTTCTTGCTTGCAAATTGCAATCCTGAAATTCATAGTCAGGGAAAACATTTGTTGATTAACAAGTGTATTGTTTTATTAGAAGCAAGTAAACAAAATATTTACGCATTTACAAGACTTTATCATGATGTGTCGTGTGGTTTTCACGTTTGCAGATAATTGGCGTTTGGATTACAATCCGATTTCGTAACCAGAAAGATCCACGAGCTAATCCAAGCTCATTTCTTTAACTTGCGTCAAACTAACAAGTTTGTATACACGAATGTGTATGTTACTAATTATGTCTGTTTTATTCTTGGCGGTGGCTTTCTTCCCAGTTGTTATGCAAGGACTTCTCTAGGGTTGTCAGTGAAATAATAAAGGAACATTTTTGAGATTTCAATAACAAGTTTTTAAAATATATGGTGATTGTATTATCTGTCTCACCTTTTCCTAAAACATTATTTTGAAGATTAAAAGATAATTTGTCCACTGATTCAATCTCGCTCAACCCCAGAGAAGTTCTAATCATTATTCATCTCTTGGTCTGGTACATCTTTGTGGTTGAATTAAGAAAATTTAGGTTGTATCACATATATATACAGATGTAGTAACTATTACAAAAACTAACATCATGGTAAACAATTCAACTGTTTCTTCATCATGAACAATGAAAAATTGTATTGAGCCAAATGAGTACTTAGAATTAACACTGAATGCCTGTCGGTCCAGGTTTTCATTTTGTACATTACTGATACAGTTGAAGTTACTTTTAGGTGTGCCAAGGCTGATTTCCTAAAGGAACTAAAAAGCTATAGCACAAATGAATCAGATCTGAATTAATGCTGAGTCATTCAAACAACACAACAATGTGACATAGTGTGTAGGTAATCTGAATGGTCTGCTGAATTGATAAAGCATGCAACTTTCACTCAGTAAACAGCAGTATTATATATAAAAAAAAAAAAACAGTTCTTTTAAATCAATTTGATTGCATGACTTGGTGTAACCCTCAAGTTTGCTTTGATTATGGTGATGGCTATGAGTCTTGTGGCTTTGGTAGATTTGGAAAGTTGTAAGGGTTTTATTGATTTGTATGTTTATGGTTTGGTTAATACATGCCATGGGTACACTTCTAGCTCACCTGTCCTGCCATAAACTTTCTCGTCAGCTTATCCCATGGCCATTGTCAGTCATCTGACTGTACAGTCACACATTGAAATGAAATATAGATTTCTAGAAATGATAAGTTAAGGATTAAAATATTATAAAACAGATGAAACTAGTCAGTAACTGTCATATCTAGGTAACTGTTGTGTTACTCCGCACAAATCTGCTCTTATTGATCAACAATATACATCCTCAGGAAACTGGCAGCAGTCTGTACCAGTCAGGTCATAACTCGATGCTTCTTATTGATTACCAACAGCCAGACTAGCTGAAGTCATACTACTTTATTAATATCATATTATGTTTTAAATGATTATCAAGGATTTATAAGAGGCCAGGTGAAGTTATTAAAGCAAATCAAATTGACTCACAGCTTTAAAGTTGAATACATATAGACACATGTACACTGTATATATGTATAGAAAAAAACACAGATGCGTGATAAAGAAGATAAAGTAGATCTATCTTACCATCTACATTGATAATACACTGTACATGTAGTATATGTACTATTGTATGGTAGTACCATTGTTTCTACATTTGTAATACACTGTACATGTACTATGTACTATTGTAGACAATTGTTTCTACATGGTCATTACACTGTACATGTAGTATTGTAGTACCATTGTTTCTACATGGGCAATACACTGTACATGTAGTATTGTAGTACCATTGTTTCTAGATTGGCAATACACTGTACGTGTATCGTGGTCTATGAACTATTGTAGTGCCATTGCACAAAGGTACTAATATTTTCTTGTGTTTGTATTTTGGTTTCTGCTGATATACAATGTAAGTTGGTTGAAATGCAGTTTGTTATTAGAGAGATTGAACCGTATACTTGATGAATTAATCACACAATAGAAATTAACACTTACTGATCCCCAGTACCTTGACAAGTATACCATAACATTATCCAGTGTATATTTATCTATAACTGACTGTGAAAACCAGGAACTGGGTAAGATGTGTGGTAACTGTATTTCAGAAAGTTTTTAGAGAGTAAAATGCACAATAGTGGAGTAGAAACATTTTCACTTGTAGTGGTTAACACACAATACTATGATCCTGGTGCCAAATGTAGCATGGTGAAGTACATCTTCACTAGCCAAGGCTTCTGATTATGTTACACTCCACGAACCCTTGGCAGATATAGTCGTGTTTAAACTGCCGTGCCCTGGAATCCCAATCCCAGGGCATCCAATCAAATCGTGTTTTACATTCAGGCTTGGTTTTGCAGTAAACAAAAATTGCAGCGCTCAGTACAGAGCTACCTCGTCGACTATGTCATGGCATTTTATCTAAATACAGAGACGTACAATGTTTGGGGAAAGATTTACAGTGTTTAATCAAGTTATTGATCACCTACCTATCAAAATAACACAAGTCTCCATGGGTGTTTGTAAACATCACTGATGAAGTACATAGGTAACGCTCGTTTTGATTGGTTGAAAATGTCATGCATAAAGGGTGGTAATTTGGAATCTCAGCTAGAGGGCTGGAACTGACGACTATAACTGCCAAGGGTTCGTGGAGTGTAACGTAATCAGAAGCCTTGTCTTGCGAAGATGGGTTAAAAAGAGAACAATAACAACCTAATCATTGTTTAGCTACATATTTACATGACCTACCCAATTATTTATTAGAACATTGACAGCTAATAACAAAATATGTAGCCTCTCCTCAACATAATTACAAAAAACATTAAACTTCAGTTAACATACAGATACCCGACAAAGCTTGTCTGTTGGGTTTACGAGTTAAACATGTAGAAAAATGTGAAAACTCAAAAAGTAATCAATAGTAACTATCTGTAATGAGATTTTCAGATAATTTCAAAATTTAGATGATGCATGACATGCATGTAAAACATTATCGGTGGAACAATATGCTTTTTATCGGCAGAATATATAATGTTTAGAAAATGGGAGCAATGCAACCTATTTGTATTTGTTAATAACATCATGGTGTAACTTTTTTGTTGTACTGTTTCAGCCTGGTATCATGTTATATATATACTGGTAAATGTAACATACATAGATCGAGATGATTGTTAATGATTACGTTTACATTATGTTTCAGATTATTGGAGTCTGGCTTGCACTACGATACAGAAATCAGAAAGATCCTAAAGCAAATCCAAGTGCATTTTTATAGTTGTAGTTAATTAGTAGTATATAATTCATATAGATTTACACATATTACTGTAAGTATTCTTGTTTTATCTAAGAAACTCCACCAGATACATATTTTGTGAACCAGGATATTCGTGATAGGTAGATAAACTGATCAGATGTAGTGTGGAAGGACATTATAATATGGCCAAAGTTGAATTATCTTCGTATTTCTGGATTCAGTGATAGACATATGTTGCACAAGTCATTTTTCTTCACAGATCAAAATCATATCTACCAGGGTACATGTTTCATTGTATCCCAAACTGTCACATTGTATGTCAAATCACTGAATGTTAATATCTTGGTTGGCAATATCGTCTGTGTTTATGCATAAATTAAATCTAGATTAAGACTAGCATTGATATAAATATACATGTGATTATAGATAAACATTTTTATCTTGCATATCTTAGTTAAGACAGTTTATTTACAGTTCTATGTTAATACAGATAAAGCTGTTGGAAACTTGACACATGGAGACAGATAGTGTCCTGTGTCAAATGTACAGTATTACCTGTTTTACTTGCCAGGTCCAGTTCAAAGCTTGGTCAACACAGGGTATAATGCTTCATTTATAGCTTGTTTATCAAATCAGCTTCAATGTACATTTATATATGTTTTGATTTCCTATAATGCCCCACTCACACAGTATGTCTATGGTAAACATTGCAGGGTAATGGTACGTACAGGTAATCAGGCAGGTTAGAGAAATGTACATTGTTGTGTTCAGATATACTGATCCAACTTTGACCTGGGTTCCTTTATAATTTATATGTATATAATATTGTTTCATGTATTTATTTGTTAGTTCATTCTGTAGTAGTTTTGTGTAAAATATTGGAAAAACATGTATGTGGGGAGTGTAACTGTGGCATTACAACAACATACTAGTTACTGCAATCCCAGTGTAATTAATGGTTGTCGACGAGATTGTTTTGATCATATAATAAATAAAGGTTGCATATTGTTATATTTTCTGTTGATTAGTCAAGGACTAAGAATCTTTTTTTGTTTGTAACTAAGTAACTTGGTTGATGAGTATAAATATGTATTATCTCTATACATAAAAGTTATTATTTGCATAAATATAAGAGTTTTATTATGTAACTATTTAGTTTTGTTCTTGTTAACTATTGTATTGAAGAAGTGATTTCTTCGTCAATGTTTGTCTAGACAGATTTGATAAATGAACAGAGTAAAGGCCAGTCACATCAGCTATATATAGCACTCATTGTTTCTTGTTGAAAGAAAGCCCCATCAATATGTGTAAGTAATCCTGTAGATTACACCCAATTAAATAAAAATCAAAAGTAATGAATTTAGAAAATGATGACTACAGTTATGACAGTGTACAACACTTTGTAGTTGCCCTCTTTTTGATTGTTAAGTGAGTGTTGTTCCTTCATGCTGCTGTTTTGAGGGAAGCATGAAAATTTATACAATCATAGTAAATATTCCAACATAATGCATACATGTTAGCTCCAAGAGTAGGGTTTTCATTGCATATCATATAAATGAGGTGTTTTTCAACCTAAAAGAGTCTTGTATAGTTGGAATGAAATTGAAAACATAGCTAGGTCCTTTTTGTTTCTATACTTCAAAAGGCTGTAAGAATGGCCTAAACCCAAACTGTAGAGCTAAATTGTATTGATCTGACATCAGCAGTGCTCACAGCAGGTTGTACAGTAACAGTATGTTGTTGTTATGTCTGGGTGTAAAAGGGTGGTATATTTGGGTTGTATCTAATAGATCTTATAATGGAAATCCATAGTATGTTTGTGTGTGTCGATTTTATTTACAAGTCAGGAATTTCAATTAAAACATTTCATTTTAGGAATATGATCAGTGGCACTCCTTACAAAGGCAAACAGGGAAACTGTTTTAGTACTTAAAAAAGACTCGAGTATTTCAATGAAACTGCCTTTGAAACCATATATAGATACCAAAACTGAGATTTAGCTTTTCACCAATTATTTGATGTTAATGAACTGCCACTACATTATAAACATTTTTTGTTCTGTTTTTGTTTTTTTAGTTAAACATTTTATTGGAAATGAAGATTTTACTGCAACATGGTTAGTTACCATAATATGAAAGTGAGTGCAATAAAGTACTGTAACAGATGTTTAAGTTTTCTTGTAAATAACTTGGAACATTCGATTCTAATCAATGACATTCCTGCACTTTTGTCTTAGGTATATTGTTATACATCATTTTTTCATGACATTTCAGCTGTTCAGTAGGTCACATGTGGAATCTTTGAATAGTTCAGTTTCAGGCACTTGTTAGCATTACCATGACTTTTAACATCCATGGACATTGGCATTTATCTTAAAGGAAATGCATTCTATGTACCTGTACGTCCTCAAAGTAGTCGGAACAAAGTGAACAGTAAGCTTGGAGCGAAAGTTGTTTGTACCAGTAAGATTTTACTGTAGAATCAATTTCATCTTTAAGTACAAATAATTCATCAATTGTCACATTTGAATTTTCTACCCTATTTTAATGTTAAGGATTCAAACCTTTTTCATGTGCTAGACAGTGCTTCAAACTTGTCTGTATAAATGACTAAAATAGTTTAGATTAGTGATACAGTGTACCATGTCCTTGGTATGGAAACAATGATCTGAAAATAACATTACTGTCAATCCAGACCTGCTGTAGTGCAGGACCATATATATGTAATATTGTAGACCTGTTCTAGTCTTTAAGTCTCATTTTTGTGTGGATTGAGAATTTGACTTAAGGATGTATGCTACACTAATTATTGGATATAGGATTATCTCCCTTCTAAAGGGCACTCGATTTAATTTTTCCTTTCTTTTTTTTCTTTTTCTTTTTTTTTGTAAATGATGGTTCAGAATTGTTCAGTGATGATCCAAATAAATTGTAGATGTTTTTATTTCATGCCGTTGTTGAAAGATTGACAGTTTTTGAGGGAGATAGCTCCATGTCATAGGTCATCTCTTGAGTAAGCCTGTGGTTGGATCAACTCACACATGACTTTCTTCATTTTCATGTTACTCCAACTTAAATCACAACAGTAATGTGTAAGCATATATCCTCAAGTCTATGAAATTATGCATTACATTGTTTTAGTTAAAATTGTATTAAGAAAGTATTTACAAAATGTATTAATTTTCAGTGTGAATTGTCATGATTTATTGTGAATAATTATATGCTCAATGGTTTGAAGGTAATTGTATGTTCATGTAAGGTCTTCCTGATGTGTATTGTTTGTAAGACATATATTAATATAAAGTTCTTTTCATTTTAATATTTAATGAAAATAGTATCTTGGTATAATTAATCTTCCCCTAAAATATGTTCCATTATGTTGCAAAGTTTCTTTAGGAAATACTAGAGTGACTATCTCTCCTTGTCTTGTACATAACTATTATTCAAAGTTAAAAACATTTTTTCTAAAATCAATATGAATTTGATAGCTTTAATAAATAACATTTTTCTAAAATCAATATGAAATTTGATAGCTTTAATAAATAACATTTTTCTAAAATCAATATGAAATTTGATAGCTTTAAAAATATTAGAATCAAACACAGGTCCTAGTGCAATATTTATGTTTATGTCCCGTGAATTATTTACAGGTCTGTTCCATATTTCATTTGTTTACTTGTTTTTCTTTAATTTGCTAAATCCAAACAGTTCTGTAGTTATTCATGCTTGGAAGTATTTTGTGTTAACATTTCTGAAGAACTACTGTTTCTCTAGCAGGTTAAAACATCATGTCAGTATATACACCCTGTAATCAAGAAATTCTGGTAAAAGAATTTTATGCAATGCTCATGGGTGATTTCTGTGTGACTAATATTGAAGCTACAGTATTTTACATTCCATTGTACTATCAGTAGGTATTACATCAGCATTGTTATACATTTTTATTTTCTAATAACTCAAAAATATACTGTACATCAAAAAATGTCTAGTTTTAATGTGGACCCTGCAAAATGATATCAGTTTTGTTTCCCTATTTGCAGTAATTAAAAATGAATACAATCTGTACAACATTTACTGGATAAGAGTACCTATTCTAATAGTACTTTATGTTTATATTTAAAACTGCATGGTAATTGCAGAATTAAAAGGCAAGAAGTCCCTGTTACATTAATACTGAAGCTGTTTGTCAGTAAAAACCTTTTTTCTTTTCTTTTTACGTCGTGTACATGAAGTGTCAGTTGATTTGACCCGTAATAGTTTCTATACCTGTATGTGTGGCATTACTTTTATAATTCCATAAAGGTATATCAATAAGCAAGGAAGATTGCCAAAATATTTTTTCAAAAAACTGATTAATAGAAAAATATACCGGGTAAGTGTTCATTCCCAGAATGATACTAATACTGATTTTACATTTATATCAGAAATGTGGGGGAAACAAATTAAATGCAAGGTCAATTTTAATTAAAATGATGCTAGTCTTTTATTGAGGTAAATGGTTAAATGATTTAACATCAAAAGTGTGATATTGAAAATTATTTAGCGTTTATTAAGTGATGATAAGTTTTGTCATATTGAAGTCCTAAAGCCAAACCTATGTCTTTTTGTTTTGAACAGTTTACTGGTTATATTTTTCATTAATATTTGTCTAAATGTTTGACAGTTTTAGAACCTTTTAGACACTTAATATAATGTTTATTCTGTGTTTCTCTGCAAGTGCTTCAGAAAGAAATCCATTCATTTTGTTGTTTTAAACTGTCAGAGTTTTTATCTTGTGTATGATTTCTATTTTACATGGTTTGTGTGTGTGAATGGGGAAGCTGTATATTATATACAACTGTAACAGGTATTGAAGGTTCATTAATAAACTTGTTATAATCACATAAGTTGTTTTTGTTCCCTTCTGACAATATTTTAATCATCACAAACCAATCATTAATATCCCTACAACGAAGTAAGGAGGCACAAGGATGTATACTGAAACTGGGTTGTCTGTTGTCTGTATATACTTCTGTGTACAGGATTTTTCCTAGACAACTACAATTCTTTTTCATCAAATGCTTTTGAAACTGTGGATCTAATCATCACATTATCACAAGTATGTCTGACTTGCAATCACTGGCAAACAATACCACCCAAGTACATTATCTAGGTACATTGTAACAGCCAAGTACATTATCTAGGTACATTGTAACAGCCAAGTACATTATCTAGGTACATTGTAACGGCTTCACTTCTATAGACACCGATACATTACCTAGTCGAGATACACTTCTATAGATGCCAATACATTACCTAGTCGAGATACACTTCTGTAGACACCAATACATTACCTAGCCGAGATACACTTCTATAGACACCCAATACATTACCTAGCCGAGATACACTTCTATAGACGCCCAATACATAACCTAGGTGTGATACACTTCTATAGACACCAATACATTACCTAGTCAAGATACACTTCTATAGACGCCAATCCATTACCTAGTCCAGATACACTTCTATAGACGCCAATACATTACCTAGTCGAGATACACTTCTATAGACACCAATACATTACCTAGTCGAGATAAACTTCTATAGACGCCAATACATTACCTAGTCGAGATACACTTCTATAGACGCCAATACATTACCTAGTCGAGATACACTTCTATAGACGCCAATACATTACCTAGTCGAGATACACTTCTATAGACGCCAATACATTACCTAGTCGAGATACACTTCTATAGACGCCAATACATTACCTAGTCGAGATACACTTCTATAGACGCCAATACATTACCTAGTCGAGATACACTTCTATAGACGCCGATACATTACCTAGTCGAGATACACTTCTATAGACGCCGATACATTACCTAGTCGAGATACACTTCTATAGACACCAATACATTACCTAGGTGAGATACACTTCTATAGACGCCAATACATTACCTAGGTGTGATACACTTCTATAGACACCAATACATAACCTAGGTGTGATACACTTCTATAGACGCCAATACATTACCTAGTCGAGATACACTTCTATAGACACCAATACATATCCTAGTCGAGATACACTTCTATAGACGCCAATACATTACCTAGTCGAGATACACTTCTATAGACACCAATACATATCCTAGTCCAGATACACTTCTATAGACACTGATACATTACCTAGTCGAGATACACTTCTATAGGCGCCGATTCATTACCTAGTCTTGATACACTTCTATAGACACCGATACATTACCTAGTCGAGATACACTTCTATAGGCGCCGATACATTACCTAGTCGTGATACACTTCTGTAGACGCCGATACATTACCTAGTCGAGATACACTTCTGTAGACGCCGATACATTACCTAGTCGAGATACACTTCTGTAGACGCCGATACATTACCTAGTCGAGATACACTTCTATAGACGCCAATACATTACCTAGTCGAGATACACTTCTATAGACGCCAATACATTACCTAGTCGAGATACACTTCTATAGACGCCAATACATTACCTAGTCGAGATACACTTCTATAGACACCAATACATTACCTAGTCGAGATACACTTCTATAGACACCAATACATAACCTAGTCGAGATACACATCTCTCTGACAGTTCACTAGTTGCCAATCAGAGAGAACTGGAGGTTAGCACTCTATCCATGTACATGTATTGATTTGTCCAGTTGTACCATATCTCTATTGCCGTGCACCTCTTAGAAGAGGAAAAATTTTCATTGTATTTTTCTGCAGCATACTTCCTTGCTTACTGTAAATCACATGGATTCCGCAATGTAGAAATGTAGGATTGACTTTAAATTCCAAATGATGAGCAATTCTAGTCATGGACTCTGCAAGTCAAACATATCGGTAACTGGTAGCAGGGATCCAAAGGTGTTATTTTTGTATAAATAATCGCGAAGGATTTGAATTCGTGATCCACTTTCCTCGCATATTAATACAAAAATAAATCCTACGAGAAATATAAGTGATCTACAGTATTGACATATAACATTTGAATTGTTCTAAAGAAAACACTTTTTCTAAAAGCTTATAATATATTTATTGTGTCATATAAATAAATATAATATTAAAAGTCACATTCGTTATACAAGTGTAGTAATACATTGTGTAATATCTAAAACAGGAGGTTTTCTGAAACTTCTCTATAAATTGGTATCCAGATAAGCATTTTTGTTAGCACCTCTGTGAGTAATAATTCACAACTTTTTTTTTTCAAATCACTTAAAAAGAAACAACAGCGATAATAATTTCAGTAGTATTTGAATATTCTTGTTCTTGTCATACCTAAATGTACTTAAATATTAATTTATAAACTGCATTAAATATGACCCTAAAAGGTCTATACAGGAAGGGGTCAAATTATCACAGGGTTAATTACGGAGTGATTCAGTACAGGCCAGTAGTACAACTGAAGCATGACATAGATGGAAGAAAAATGTAAATGTTTCTCTGAATTTTGACACTATTTTATGGATATAAAACATATATATTGTATAATTTGCATATATACATCTATAAATCGGTAACATACATTTAAATAATAACACACACAAAACTGACACATCATATGAAGTGCCAGAGAACAATATAAACCAATATTTCATACTTCATACAAAACATAAACATGCAAATATTATCATATACGCTATGTATTTAGCAAAATAGCTGGACAAAATGATGCCATTTAAATGAAAGCAGAACTGAAGGTAAGCCCCCAGTACAGATTATAACTGGTATGCGTACACTCTGGTAAACATCTTAAGATATAGATGGTGAAAGTTAATCCTTTGAGTGATTTGATAAATGTTCCACAAAAGTTTCAAATACAACACCATTCATTTAAAAAGTACATCAATATAAATACAACCTTACTGAAGCAGGCCATAAATAAGACAAAATGTCAAATCTGTAGATGATTCTTTACCTGGTAATAAATGAGAAGAAGAAAGATTATGATAAGCAAATGCAGATAGATTTTTAGGCTATCTATAAATAGACATAATAAAAAATAGCACCATATTTGTTTGGCCTCTAGCTATGCTTTCTTAACATGGCCAGCCAACTCTGAATTATCAGAGAATTTTAAGATCATTAAATATCTTTGGTTAAAATGAATATTTTAACAAAGATTGGTAAATGACAGTGCAAAATAACCTTTCATACATCTACACTTCTATTTAAACTTAAACTGAACTCCACAGAATTTCCTAATGTACCCAGTCTCATTTGTCATGAAAGTGACCAGCTTGGTATCACATGTACAATAGGAAATTCAGTGTATTGCCTAGATTGATATCTCTATTTCTCATAAACAGGTTTTAGTCATTGTGTAGTATTTTGAATAAGTTAATTGCAAATATAACTGTAAACTATTGTCATGGTCAGTTCATATTCTGTATTTCCATGTGTTAAATTCATAGGAAGATGAATCTTATTAGTCTGAAGATAATTTCAAGCCATGAATGTGATAATATTCCACCGTTCACATCTTATTACATTTAGTAATATCTTTACCCTCCGTCCAAAGTAGAGATATGTTTTTCTGTAGGAAATCAGTACATGCTGAATGCTGTAGTAAAAGCACAGTTCACAATAATGTATAAACTTTATCAAATCTATTATTCCTTTGTGACCTTGGAAGCAGATCTGCTACTTCCATGGAGAAAGATGAATGATGACTTCAATAAAAACCCTGTCTTAACTGACAGAGATGTACAACATGTAGCTTTATAAATGTCTAGGTTTTCCCATTTGTCTCTGTATTTAGCTTCCATGACTCCCTGCTGTTTTGAGTGATAATTGAGTATTCAGCCTCTCTGACAGCTCCTCGCCTCACCCTCGGCTTATCTTCTTGGACTTGTCATTTGTCTTTGGAGGTGGTGCAGACTCTGCAGCAATGTGGCGGCCATACAAACTGCAGGAAAGGTGATTAGGAAGTAGTCAATTAAAACAACTAGAGGGTCTATATTGCTCACTTCAGTATTATCATAAACATGCCAAAATATCCCCCAAACACTAAATACTTAAAAGGATGACACATATGTAACACATTTCATGCCTTGTCCATAAGAATTCTTACACTTCGTCATATTGCATGTCTTGTTGAAATATGATTAACTGTTCAATAGCAATAGCAGTAATTTTAATAATCCCTGGGTGGGTGGGGGGGGGGGGGGGGGGGGGGGGGGGGGGGGAGCTATGATGTTCTTATATAAACCAGAAATTACATGTAGATTCGAAGTAAATTGCTGATGTTGGTATTGGATGGGAATCTTACCTTCCATTGTTAAAGACCCACAAATTAATTTGTCTAGGCAAGGCTTGACCTAGCAGATTAATTTGTCCAGACAAGGCTGGACCTAACAGATTAATTTGTCTAGACAAGGCTGGACCTATTAAAAGATTAATTTTTCCAGACAAGGCTGGACCTAGAGCCAATCTTGTGTACGTTACTTCTATGTTTAGCAACACCACAATAATGATATGTACATGTATAGTGGAAATCTCAACCATTACCCTTGTTCAGAACTGCCAACATTATCACATGGCAATGTTTCCAGTCAAATAAGAGTTTATATTCAATATATAGCTCCAGGTAGGTCAATTAAAGCTGTGACTTGCCAAATTACCTTTTTTTATCCTATCCTTCTGATCCCTAGAGAGTTGGCCCCATTTATTGTACACTTTTTTTTTTATCCCATAGTGATATCAGCTGGATCCCTTTAAATGGTCTGTAGTCTGAGTTTTCAACAGATTCCCCAACATTATCATGCTTTTCTCCCTCTAAGCAAAATAGTTTTTAATCTCTCAAATGACAAAGAAAAGTCACAGCTTCCCTTTATTATCACTATAGAATATCTACATCTTGTAGATTCTGAGTATTCTGTTCTCAAAGGAGACAGAACATGTATCATTAGTACCGCCCTCCTCCCCTCTATATCATATACATATATATATCTGTAGACAGTAATTAGAGTCCTCTCTGAAACATAGTATGAGAAATTCATACCATGCACTCTAATATAATTTTAACTAGAATTTTCCTAAGTGCAAAGCACTAGCAAGTTTAGAAATAACTTTAAAACATGTACATCAGCAATAAAATGACTAAAAAGGAGAAATTTTCAGTTGAAATGACTCATAAAACTTACAATCTGTAGGTGTCAGATCTGATGTAGTCAAATACATGAGACACGCCCACTTGGTACTGGTCAGCTATCGGGGTCACCCAAGGGTTGTTCTCTCCACGGAACACCTGCTTCGACCCCACAAGATCAAGGTTACCTAAAATAAACAAATATCTTATACTCCTCAAATAAATCCATTCAAGATATCTATTAGGGAACAATCTGATTTTCAGTAATTGTGCATTACAGCCCGATTTACTGATGATGATCCTGTATCATTTTAAGGAATTTTGTTTATTTTAAATAGGCTATGGTTGCATTAACGTTTGCTGAAAAATGCAGAATTACTATTTTAAACCTCACTAGAGTTGACATACTAAGTTTAATTTTTAGACAGGTTGATCTTGATGTTTAAAATGTCTGACATGTATCTTGATAGACTTCATCATGATTCCCTACGCAGAAGATTCTGGTGAATTTGATTACTGTCCCAGTATATTTTTGTTCCAAGTTTCTAATGTCATGCATTCAATTTAAGGCTTTTTTTCTCCATATATCAATTTATCTGTATTATTAGATATTTGATCTTTGATAATTTTCTGTAGAAGACACTTATATCTGTTACTGATAAATTGGCCTACCTTATCTGTTTTGGTGATTTTTTGAATGGCAGATTATGTTACTATAGAAGCATTTCACATTTCGACTGATTTAAACCATGCAAACTCTTTATAGCTATTGGAATCTCCGTAATGGAATTGAGCAAAGTTTCGTCTCATAATCACTTCAACCAGCTCAAAAAACACAGTCATTTTTGTAGGCCTATTTCATGGAAATAACTCCAGAACCAATCAGTAGTATTCTACTTTCATTTTATGTATCAAATGTAGAAACAATCGGAGATTTCACTTATCGCTTACCAATTGGAAAATCCATGACTAATCGATGGGTGAGAACCATTTTTTTTCAACTCAAAGAGGTGAACTCCCCTTGCACAAACCAGACAGCAAGCGTAATAATTTGCCACGGAAAATAGTTTGTAATACTCAATGATTGTCTGTGATTTTGAACATTTTTTGTTATTATTTATTCATCTTAAATTGTCATTAAACATAAAAAAGCAAGAATCATATCATTTATTTACAAACAAATACTTTGCGGAAGGAGATCGTGTATCGTTTGGTTTATTTTGGAAGAAATCATTCTGTCCTATCCTGAACTTATCAGGATTTTATTTTCTATTGTAGAAATAAGCGGCAATTGATTTCCCCAAAGTGTTCAGAATGAATTTTTCTTCACTGATGATAGCTAGAGGTGGCTGTGCAAAGCAAAACATCTAAAAATTGCAATTAACTAATCCATGGAACATTGATTTTCTGTACTAATCCATGGAACATTGATTTTCTGTACTAATCCATGGAACATTGATTTTCTGTACATCAGGAAAGTTTTTCTGGATGTAAATCTCTACCCTCCACTCCATTACATACCTATCTCTATATCTACCCTCCACTCCATTACATACCTAAGTCGGAGAGCGACCCGCCACGCCCCCAGGACAGATCCGAGCGCGAGAGCGACCCCGCCACCGCCAGGAACCAGAACCGAGCGCGATAGCGACCCGGCCCCGGCCAGGACAGACCGAGACTCGATAGCGACCCGCCACCGCCAGGAAGCGGACCGAGCGCGAGAGCGACCCGCCACGCCATGACAGACCGAGCGCGAGAGCTACCGCCACGCCAGGACAGACCGAGCGCGAGAGCGACCCGCCACGCCAGGACAGACCGAGCGCGAGAGCGACCCGCCACGCCAGGACAGACGAGCGCGAGAGCGACCCGCCACGCCAGGACAGACCGAGCGCGAGAGCGACCCGCCACGCCCAGGACAGACCGAGCGCGAGAGCGACCCGCCACGCCAGGACAGACCGAGCGCCAGAGCGACCCGCCACGCCAGGACAGACCGAGCGCGAGAGAGCCACCCGCCAGGACAGACCGAGCGCCAGAGCGACCCGCCACGCCAGGACAGACCGAGCGCCAGAGCGACCCGCCACGCCAGGACAGACCGAGCGCGAGAGCGACCCGCCACGCCAGGACAGACCGAGCGCGAGAGCGACCCGCCACGCCAGGACGGACCGAGCGCGAGAGCGACCCGCCACGCCAGGACAGACAGAGCGCGAGAGCGACCCGCCACGCCAGGACAGACCGAGCGCGAGAGCGACCCGCCACGCCAGGACAGACCGAGCGCGAGAGCGACCCGCCACGCCAGGACAGACCGAGCGCGAGAGCGACCCGCCACGCCAGGACACACAGAGCGCGAGAGCGACCCGCCACGCCAGGACAGACCGAGCGCGAGAGCGACCCGCCACGCCAGGACAGACCGAGCGCGAAGGCGACCCGCCACGCCAGGACGGAACGAGCGCGAGAGCGACCCGCCACGCCAGGACAGACCGAGCGCGAGAGCGACCCGCCACGCCAGGACGGACCGAGCGCGAGAGCGACCCGCCACGCCAGGACAGACCGAGCGCGAGAGCGACCCGCCACGCCAGGACAGACCGAGCGCGAGAGCGACCCGCCACGCCAGGACAGACCGAGCGCGAGAGCGACCCGCCACGCCAGGACAGACAGAGCGCGAGAGCGACCCGCCACGCCAGGACAGACCGAGCGCGAGAGCGACCCGCCACGCCAGGACAGACCGAGCGCGAGAGCGACCCGCCACGCCAGGACAGACCGAGCGCGAAGGCGACCCGCCACGCCAGGACAGAAACGAGCGCGAGAGAGGCCACCCGCCAGGACAGACCGAGCGCGAAGGCGACCACGCCACGCCCGGACAGACCGAGCGCGCGAGCGACCCCGCCACCACGCCGTACAGAACGAGCGCTAAGAGGCACCCGCCAAGTGACAGACCGAGCGCGAGCAGCGATCCCGCCACGCCAGTACAGTACAGAGCGCGAGAGGCGACCGCCCTACGCCAGGACAGACCGAGCGCTAGAGCGACCCGCCACGCCAGGACAGAACGAGCGCGAGAGATCCAACCGACAGGACAGACGAGCGTCGAGAGCGACCCGCCCGCCATGACAGACAGAGCGCTAGAGCGGACCCGCCAAGCCAGGACAGACCGAGCGCGAAGGCTACCCTCCACGCCCGGGAAAGACGAGCGCGAAGGGACCCGCCAGCCATTACAGACCGAGCGCGATACTCGACCCGCCACGGCCAGGACAGATCCGAGTCGGCGAATCTACCCTCCACTCCATTACATACCTATCTCTATATCTACCCTCCACTCCATTACATACCTATCTCTATATCTACCCTCCACTCCATTACATACCTATCTCTATATCTACCCTCCACTCCATTACTTACCTATCTCTGGTGGTAGTACTGTAAGTCTGTTACCCTGGATATGCAGCTCCTTGAGGCGAGGCAGTTCTCCCACCTCTTTGGGGAGGGCTATCAGATCGTTGTCTCGCAAAACCAACTACAAAATCAATGTTGATATCTTTAACATATCCCGTTCATATCTTGGTTATGAAACCCTTCTTATTTAGATTCCCAACCTTCATGGATTTTTTCACTCAAACAAAGTGGGTATGTAATTAGAATATCTATTTACTCAGGTTAACTATGGTTATATTACAAATCATGCTCACATCAATAATTATCTGGGTCCATTTACTCTCCTTTCCAAGAACAGTTACACTGTAGTACATTATATCCACAAATCCACTATATAACAATCTGAATTCTATCACAAACAAGTTTGAATTCTTTTAATATTACATGAAAAAATGACTCTTTAATGACCCATAAAAGAAGTCTTGGTAATCAAAACTCACTGAGGCTTGACACACAGTGAAACTCTAATCCTACTTGAAATTAATAAAAAAATTCATATAACACATATTCTACCTTAAAGCATGTTTCTCATAAAATTTATAAAGTTTATATACAGGTAATTATTGGAGAAATGTTGTGAAACATTAAACACTCCAGTTAGGCACATCAGTGTTGCTTCCATGACTGTTCACATGATTTCTGAAGTTAGTGGTAACTCACAATTTGAAGGTTCTTCAGTCGACCAATCTCAGGAGGAATGACTTCAAAATCGTTATCTCCAAGGTACAGAGCCCTCAACGTATCTGAAATTAAAACAATGCATTTTAACTCTGCTGTTTTAATGTTTATGCTATACACTGAAGTAGATTGTGCATGATGTGGGATGATTACCCAAACAATGCTACAATATTGACTTCAAAGATTATCCACAATTGTTTTTAATCATTATGTAAATCACTTTACAGTTTTCATTGGTAAGTTAAACATGTGTCAACTGATCAAGTTGGAAGAATCAATTAAATTTAATGTAAACAGTCACATTCTCCAATATAGGTCACGTTACTAGCTCAGACTAGCAGGAATTTCCCTTCACCTCAGTGGTAGGATGTGGAGAGGATCAGACTAGTAGGAATTTCCCTTTACCTCAGAGGTATAGGATGTGGAGAGGATCAGACTAGCAGGAATTTCCCTTTACCCCAGTGGTAGGATGTGGAGAGGATCAGACTAGCAGGAATTTCCCTTTACCTTAGAGGTATAGGATGTGGAGAGGATCAGACTAGTAGGAATTTCCCTTTACCCCAGTGGTAGGATGTGGAGAGGATCAGACTAGTAGGAATTTCCCTTTACCTTAGAGGTATAGGATGTGGAGAGGATCAGACTAGTAGGAATTTCCCTTTACCCCAGTGGTAGGATGTGGAGAGGATCAGACTAGTAGGAATTTCCCTTTACCCCAGTGGTAGGATGTGGAGAGGATCAGACTAGTAGGAATTTCCCTTTACCTTAGAGGTATAGGATGTGGAGAGGATCAGACTAGTAGGAATTTCCCTTTACCTTAGAGGTATAGGATGTGGAGAGGATCAGACTAGTAGGAATTTCTCTTTACCTTAGAGGTATAGGATGTGGAGAGGATCAGACTAGTAGGAATTTCCCTTTACCCCAGTGGTAGGATGTGGAGAGGATCAGACTATTAGGAATTTCCCTTTACCTCAGAGGTATAGGATGTGGAGAGGATCAGACTAGTAGGAATTTCCCTTTACCTCAGAGGTATAGGATGTGGAGAGGATCAGACTAGTAGGAATTTCCCTTTACCTTAGAGGTATAGGATGTGGAGAGGATCAGACTAGTAGGAATTTCCCTTTACCCCAGTGGTAGGATGTGGAGAGGATCAGACTAGTAGGAATTTCCCTTTACCTCAGTGGTAGGATGTGGAGAGGATCAGACTAGTAGGAATTTCCCTTTACCTCAGAGGTATAGGATGTGGAGAGGATCAGACTAGTAGGAATTTCCCTTTACCTTAGAGGTATAGGATGTGGAGAGGATCAGACTAGTAGGAATTTCCCTTTACCCCAGTGGTAGGATGTGGAGAGGATCAGACTAGTAGGAATTTCCCTTTACCTTAGAGGTATAGGATGTGGAGAGGATCAGACTAGTAGGAATTTCCCTTTACCCCAGTGGTAGGATGTGGAGAGGATCAGACTAGTAGGAATTTCCCTTTACCTCAGTGGTATAGGATGTGGAGAGGATCAGACTAGTAGGAATTTCTCTTTACCTTAGAGGTATAGGATGTGGAGAGGATCAGACTAGTAGGAATTTCCCTTTACCCCAGTGGTAGGATGTGGAGAGGATCAGACTAGTAGGAATTTCCCTTTACCTTAGAGGTATAGGATGTGGAGAGGATCAGACTAGCAGGAATTTCCTTTACACTAGTGGTAGGATGTGGAGAGGATCAGACTAGTAGGAATTTCCCTTTACCCCAGTGGTAGGATGTGGAGAGGATCAGACTAGTAGGAATTTCCCTTTACCCCAGTGGTAGGATGTGGAGAGGATCAGACTAGCAGGAATTTCCCTTTACCTTAGAGGTATAGGATGTGGAGAGGATCAGACTAGCAGGAATTTCCCTTTACCCCAGTGGTAGGATGTGGAGAGGATCAGACTAGTAGGAATTTCCCTTTACCTCAGTGGTATAGGATGTGGAGAGGATCAGACTAGCAGGAATTTCTCTTTACCTTAGAGGTATAGGATGTGGAGAGGATCAGACTAGTAGGAATTTCCCTTTACCTCAGTGGTATAGGATGTGGAGAGGATCAGACTAGTAGGAATTTCTCTTTACCTTAGAGGTATAGGATGTGGAGAGGATCAGACTAGTAGGAATTTCCCTTTACCCCAGTGGTAGGATGTGGAGAGGATCAGACTAGTAGGAATTTCCCTTTACCCCAGTGGTAGGATGTGGAGAGGATCAGACTAGCAGGAATTTCCCTTCACCTTAGAGGTATAGGATGTGGAGAGGATCAGACTAGCAGGAATTTCCCTTTACCTCAGTGGTAGGATGTGGAGAGGATCAGACTAGTAGGAATTTCCCTTTACCTCAGAGGTATAGGATGTGGAGAGGATCAGACTAGTAGGAATTTCCCTTTACCTTAGAGGTATAGGATGTGGAGAGGATCAGACTAGTAGGAATTTCCCTTTACCCCAGTGGTAGGATGTGGAGAGGATCAGACTAGTAGGAATTTCCCTTTACCTTAGAGGTATAGGATGTGGAGAGGATCAGACTAGTAGGAATTTCCCTTTACCCCAGTGGTAGGATGTGGAGAGGATCAGACTAGTAGGAATTTCCCTTTACCTCAGTGGTATAGGATGTGGAGAGGATCAGACTAGTAGGAATTTCTCTTTACCTTAGAGGTATAGGATGTGGAGAGGATCAGACTAGTAGGAATTTCCCTTTACCCCAGTGGTAGGATGTGGAGAGGATCAGACTAGTAGGAATTTCCCTTTACCTTAGAGGTATAGGATGTGGAGAGGATCAGACTAGCAGGAATTTCCTTTACACTAGTGGTAGGATGTGGAGAGGATCAGACTAGTAGGAATTTCCCTTTACCCCAGTGGTAGGATGTGGAGAGGATCAGACTAGTAGGAATTTCCCTTTACCCCAGTGGTAGGATGTGGAGAGGATCAGACTAGCAGGAATTTCCCTTCACCTTAGAGGTATAGGATGTGGAGAGGATCAGACTAGCAGGAATTTCCCTTTACCCCAGTGGTAGGATGTGGAGAGGATCAGACTAGTAGGAATTTCCCTTTACCTCAGTGGTATAGGATGTGGAGAGGATCAGACTAGCAGGAATTTCTCTTTACCTTAGAGGTATAGGATGTGGAGAGGATCAGACTAGTAGGAATTTCCCTTTACCTCAGTGGTATAGGATGTGGAGAGGATCAGACTAGTAGGAATTTCTCTTTACCTTAGAGGTATAGGATGTGGAGAGGATCAGACTAGTAGGAATTTCCCTTTACCCCAGTGGTAGGATGTGGAGAGGATCAGACTAGTAGGAATTTCCCTTTACCCCAGTGGTAGGATGTGGAGAGGATCAGACTAGCAGGAATTTCCCTTCACCTTAGAGGTATAGGATGTGGAGAGGATCAGACTAGCAGGAATTTCCCTTTACCCCAGTGGTAGGATGTGGAGAGGATCAGACTAGTAGGAATTTCCCTTTACCTTAGAGGTATAGGAATGTGGAGAGGATCAGACTAGTAGGAATTTCCCTTTACCCCAGTGGTAGGATGTGGAGAGGATCAGACTAGCAGGAATTTCCCTTCACCTTAGAGGTATAGGATGTGGAGAGGATCAGACTAGCAGGAATTTCCCTTTACCCCAGTGGTAGGATGTGGAGAGGATCAGACTAGTAGGAATTTCCCTTTACCTCAGTGGTATAGGATGTGGAGAGGATCAGACTAGCAGGAATTTCTCTTTACCTTAGAGGTATAGGATGTGGAGAGGATCAGACTAGTAGGAATTTCCCTTTACCTTAGAGGTATAGGATGTGGAGAGGATCAGACTAGCAGGAATTTCCTTTACACTAGTGGTAGGATGTGGAGAGGATCAGACTAGTAGGAATTTCCCTTTACCCCAGTGGTAGGATGTGGAGAGGATCAGACTAGTAGGAATTTCCCTTTACCCCAGTGGTAGGATGTGGAGAGGATCAGACTAGCAGGAATTTCCCTTTACCTTAGAGGTATAGGATGTGGATATTTTAGGTCGCCTTACTAGATCAGACTAGCAGGAATTTCCCTTTACCCTAGCAGAGGATGTTTGCCTTGAGACCATGAGGTTGCTAGGTCAAGCCCCAGCATTGGGCAGGGTATTTTTCATTATTCCATCCTATTACAGATTTGGTGTCATTGATCACTCTTAAGTGTTATCTATAGGAGATTAAGAGGTTTCCCTGGAGCTAAAGTCCTTGGTTGTGGTTGTCTTTGGGGACAAAAACTTTAAGAGGGAGGGAGTAGGGTAAAAAGTGGAAATAATAGGTCATCTTACAGGCACAGACTAGCAAGAATTTCCCTTTACCCTTGTGGTAGGACAAGGAGAGTATAGGTCACCTTACTAGCTCAGACTACCAGGAATTTCCCTTTACCCTAGTGGTAGGACAAGGAGAGTATAGGTCACCTTACTAGCTCAGACTACCAGGAATTTCCCTTTACCCTAGTGGTAGGACAAGGAGAGTATAGGTCACCTTACTAGCTCAGACTACCAGGAATTTCCCTTTACCCTAGTGGTAGGACAAGGAGAGTATAGGTCACCTTACTAGCTCAGACTACCAGGAATTTCCCTTTACCCTTGTGGTAGGACAAGGAGAGTATAGGTCACCTTACTAGCTCAGACTACCAGGAATTTCCCTTTACCCTTGTGGTAGGACATGGAGAGTATAGGTCACCTTACCAGCACAGACTAGCGAGAATTTCACTTTAGCCTAGTGGTAGGATGAGAGCAAGAGGTCGTTAGTTTGATGCCCACCATGGGCAGGGTATTTTTCATTACTCCTTCCCTTTACAAATATCTACCTAAAAATATACATAGTACTGTCTTTACCCAAACAAAAGAAGTTTCCAGGCAGTGACCTCTCATTCAGATTGTTATATGTCAGATCCAAAACTTCTAGTACAGGAATGGCACCAAATCCACGAGGCAAGGAATTCAATTTATTCATCCTGAAAATGTAAATAATTTTTAAGTTTAACTTTCAAGCCGGAGTCATTTTGAAGCAAGTCTCCTTATAGTAACTGGTGGCTACCTCACTCAACAACAGGAAGGACCAACTGTATTCTATCCAGAGCAATTGAGATAAAGAGTCTTTCTAATGACAAAACCAAAACCACACCGGCACAGACTAATTTGTGATCTCAGCATCCTGACAAACACAAACTACTTTAAGGTAAGAATTGAACCACACCCCTCAGATTTTTGTCCCAAGATGCATTAGTTCGATGCTGTTACTGAGCAATGCATCTCCCAGGTTTTTGGTGAATGCAATGTGCATTTCTCACTATTTCTATAACTATATAAAACTTTAATAAACAAAATCCTCAAAAAAGCGAAGTCCTAAACATATAAGAAAAAAAAAAAAGAAAAAATGTTCACAAACCAAATCCATACCATCATCTTTAGACCCCATTACTGAGGATCATAACATATTTATCTCTGACTGAACTGAACAAGAAAAGTTGTACCTAAACTTTAAATGCAAAAAATTGAAGCAAACCTAACTTACCCCAAATTCAAAATCTTTAACTTCATCATGGAATTGATCGTACTTGGGATTTCCTGAAAGGTAAATACTATAACTATTATCCAGCTGCACATTCAAACAGTTGATATCAGCAATGATTTCAAGTTTCTAGGGGTTTATTCACAGCGTTTGATCTTTATATTGATACATGCAGAAATAATTGATTTAATGTGAAGGAGGATGTGCATTCAAACAAAGGCTGTAAATTTCAGAAACACTGGCAACATGGAAATTTGGCATTCACATAAATGAACTTTTATATAATCTAATTCTCATTATCATAAAGAAACAGGGTCTTGTTGGATGATAGGCTAGTCATTATACATCCTTTATATTTCAGTTGTAAATCAGTTACAGGTACGTACAAATTACAATGTAATATTTTCAGTAAAACAGGTGCCCATTGATAATATAATTACATATCATCCAATCAATGTTAACCAACCTTAACATGATTATTGAAGAGATTCAGGTTTTCCAGGTTAGCTAACTCTGTGATGTTGGCAGGAATTGCTACAATTTTTCAAAATAAAAATAAGTTTATCTGATAGAAACAAATACCTCTGCTTGTCATAAATATATAGAAGAGGCCCATGGGCCTTAACGGTCATCTGACAAACACTTACACTCACAGCAGGGACACACACCCCAATCCAGCATTATTACCATAAATTATTTATCGCAGCCAGTTATGTTTTAGATCAAATTTGGTTTTTATCCATTTAGCTTGTCCAGGAAGAGCAGCATCATAAAGCAAAATTTTAGCCAAGTTCCCATTTTTGGGGCATGCCCCTCTGTCCCAATGGGTCAGACAAGACTCATTTATATCAATTAGGATTGCCTTTCCCCAATGATGTTTCATACTAAATATGGTTGTAATCAATTCAGGCATTAAGGAGGAATTGCATTTTTAAGAAATGTTTAACCTAAGCGCTCCTTTTGCCCCATCTTTTTTTCCCCAGGGGTCAAACCTGTCTCATTAAAAAATATGATTGCCGTCACCTTATGTTTCACATCAAATTTGGTTGTAATCCACCAAAAGGTTAGGGAGGATTAGGATTTAACAGCAAATATTCACCAAAGTTCCCCTTTTGGGGCCCTGCCCCTCAGGCCCCAGGGGTCACACTAGCCTCGTTTATATAAAATATGACCATCCTTCCCAAAGGATGTTTCACACCATATTTCGTATTAATCCACCCAACGGTTAGAGAGAAGTAGGATTTATAGCAAAAATTCACCAAAGTTCCCCTTTTGGGGCCCCGCCCCTCTGGCCCTAGGGGTCAAACCAGCCTCATTTATATAAAATATGATTGTCCTCCTCCAATGATGTTTCACACCAAATTTGGTAATAATTCACTATGGGTGTTAGGAGGAGTAGGATTTTACAGCAAAATTTCATCAAAGTTCCCCTTTTGGGGCCCCGCCCCTCTGGCCCCAGGGGCCACACCAGCCTCATTTATATAAAATATGACCACCCTTCACCAATGATGTTTCACACAATATCTGGTTGAAATCCACCAAAGGGTTAAGGACGAGTAGGATTTTATAGCAAAATTTCATCAAAGTTCCCTTTTTTGGGCCCGTCACTCTGGCCCCAGGGCTCACACCAGCCTCATTTATATAAAATATGACCACCCTCCCCCAATGATGTTTCACAACATATCTGGTTGAAATCTACTAAAGGGTTAAGGAGGAGTAGGATTTTATAGCAAAATTTCATCAAAGTTCCCCATTTGGGGCCCCACCCCTCAGGCCCCAGGGGTCACACTAGCCTCATTTATATAAAATATGACCGCCCTCCCCAAATGATGTTTCACAACATATCTGGTTGAAATCCACTAAAGGGTTAAGGAGGAGTAGGATTTTATAGCAAAATTTCATCAAAGTTCCCCATTTGGGGCCCCGCCCCTTAGGCCCTAGTGGTCACACCAGCCTCATTTATATAAAATATGACCGCCCTCCCCAAATGATGTTTCACAACATATCTGGTTGAAATCCACTAAAGGGTTAAGGAGGAGTAGGATTTCATAGCAAAATTTCATCAAAGTTCCCTTTTTGGGGCCCCGCCCCTCAGGCCCCAGGGGTCACACCAACTTCATTTATATAAAATATGACCGCCCTCCCCCAATGATGTTTCACACCAAATTTAGTTGTACTCCACCTAAGGGTAAAGGAGGAGTAGGATTTTATAGCAATATTCACCTAAGTTCCCTTTTTGGGGCCCCGCCCTTCTGGCCCCAGGGGTCAGACCAGCCTCATTTATATAAAATATGATTGCCCTCCCCCAATGATGCTTCAAACCAAATTTGGAAGTAATCCACCCAAGCGTTAAGGAGGAGTAGCGTTTTGAAAGAAAAAGTTTACGGACGGCGCACGGCGGACGACGACGGACGAAGCACGATGACTATAGGTCATCCTGACCCTTTGGGTCAGATGACCTAATAATGTAATACAACATAGCATTAACAGGGTCGCTTGTCATGTTGTTCTGTACGTATCAGATTTAATCAGGTTGAATTCAGGAATTGTGGTCCAATTAAAAGTGACAGAGAGGCCTTATTTATCTGTATTTTATTTTGTACCTTAGGTAACTTAACACACAAAGCACTAAAACACTGACTTTGCATAAGATGCTAGCTCCTGTTGAATAACTGTATGACACTAGCAAACTGAGAGGTATACATTTTATTTCAGAATTTATTAATTAGAGTACAACCCTGTAGTTATTTCTCCACATTTGACAATCATGAGGGGAAGCAATCTAAATATAAAATGTACATTTACATGTTACATTATGCATATAACATCATATTCCAGTGTTTAATTGATCAAATCTAAGATACAAAAAAAAAAAGTAAAATATAAAGTATTTCCACCTACCTACCCTGGTTTTTTTTGGCACGTTAGTGGAAACACAGCTAATTTTTTTGCCTCAACTGTAAAACTATTTAGACTTATTCAATTTGGAGCCTTGTGAAATAGTTGTGACTGCACATAGTGAGGCAGTAATTCGTTATTTTTTAAAAAGAAAAATCCAAATTGCTAAAAAATTATTAGTGAAGACAATGAGATTTTCAGTTTTCAATAAATTATTGTATTGCATATCATAATATGACTATATATAACCAGTACATAACCCATTGTTTACCTGTTATTTTATTATGTGTCAGAGTAAGTCTGGTGATGTGCTGCAAATCCACTGAAATAGAAGAAATCAAACTTAATCACAACTGTTTAAATTATGTTAAACAATACTCTGTGTAGATTCTGAATAGACAATCAGCTATGCAATCAACCTTATTGACAAATATGCCAACTCTAGACACTTAAAGAGACATTACTTCATCTGAATACAGTTTAGGTTGTCAAAATTAAACTTACTGGAAAATATGTATTTTTTCCATGTAGTAAAAGTTATAATCTCTACATTACTCTCAAGATAAACCAAAATTCTTTGAGTAATTATATAATAAGTCCTGAAAATTCTTAATTCGAACCGAAGTATCACTAATTACTGCAAAGACATACAGTATTTGTATATAATACGCCTTTCTCTTGTACATTTCGGCGTTAATTTCATTGCATGTAGGCACAAACACTCGTATTATCGCCATTCAGGTATAGATTTCAGCAATAGAAATTGTGCATATTTCTGATGTCCGAACGAAAGAATATGCCCTTTTAACCTGGTGTGTATATATATATAACTGGTCATCAAGCTAAACTGGAGAGCTGCTGTTATGGGAAAGCATGAACTTGATCCAGATATGTGTTGTGTGTACATACTTAGCAAAATTTAAAAGGACACCCAAACATGGATAGTCTATAATAATATCATCTACCCTAGCCAAGGTTTCTGATTACGTTACACTCCATGTTTGTGAAGTGTACATGTAACGTAATCAGAAGCCTTGGCTAGCGAAGATGTAATAATAGGAGAAAAAAAAGTTTTCAACACACAAGTCCCTACAACACTTTCCATTGGTATTTTTAGCTGGGTGACAAATGGATTAAAGAGGAAAAATGCAATGACTAGTGCGGGACTTAGACTTGAACCTGTGAAGTGTAAATAAGCTATAGACAGACACATTAACCATTTGAGCTATATATAACACAAAACCCAAAACCACCTTCTGAGAGTAATTTTAGTTGGGCAGATGGCCATCAACTTGACACTGATACCTGTTGATGCAGAAAACAACCATGGGGAGCACGAGAGGAGAAATAGAGTGAAGCATTAGACTAGTAAATAAGTTTGTTTAGACTTTATATTTGATAACACCAAACCCTGTAATTGTAGACCATCACGTTTACGGTGTAGCAAATAGACATTTTCGCTACAAAAAATATTCTCAATCGTATCCCACTAAAGAAAATTCATCCCTTAAATTCAGAGTTTCAAAGCTGCGCGTGAAAGAAATATACTATTTAGGTATGATTTCTTGGTGTTATGTTAAAGGTTACTGTAGTATTTTCTCTATTAGTGTAGTATTTTTCTATTTTCTGTTATGCCATCTTTGCTTTAGGAATTTTAATAGCCGGTCTATCTGTTGACCGTTGGTAATTAGATGGGGGGGGTGGGGAGGGGACACATCGGGATGATAATCCGTGAAGTAATCAATTCACCACGCCCGTGGCAGTAATTGGCTGTTCGGCTCCCGTTCATGTTTATTGCCCCTGTCAGAGAGGTATTAATCGCCTCTCATCCCTATTACCCTCTACAAATGGCTGGACCCGTCTGGGAGCTCCAGTGATGCCCCATCTATATTACAAATGGTCAACATTTACTCGCGGCTAATTGTTTTTTTAAGTGTTATGTACATTAGTATTTACACATTTAAGTGAACCGGAGTGGAAGGCTCCGGCACAGGTGCGCACTGCTCCGGCAGCGCTCCTGCAGGTTCTGGTATAAAAGGGGTGAAAGCGAGAGAGAAGTTCGGGGAGTTGGAGTTGGAGTGCCTAGGTGTTACTTTGTTGGATGTTACTACGTGTTTTGATGAGAGCGAGAGTGGTGTTGCTAGTATATATGCTCTGTACACTGCTGATGTTGCTGAATATACATAGATTGAAACTTTACAACGGTGTTGAAGTGTGTTTCTCAACGACCCACTATCTATTTCTAAACTCAGGTATTGTGGCGGGTGTCTGATGCTACCTTGAGGACACCTACCGCGGGCTGCGGGACTTTGATTATAGTTCCCCGGTTATTTCGCTATATTACTATCTAACTTTTTATTAAAAATTTAACGACACTTTGAATGAAATTGACCAATTTTTGCAGGACGGAGGAGTTCCAGACCTTTCTCTTTATTAGTCTATAATCGGTCTTTGACTTATAAACGTGCTAAACACTTATGCACGGCGCCTGTCATAAGTTTCTCGTCGTGTTATCCTCTAACATTGTTGGAGTATAGGCCTCTTGCTCTTAGTTATTGAGAAGATGTTGTTTAAATGGAAAAGTTGACGCCGGACATACGTGCCAAGGAATAAGCTCACTTGCCCTTTGGAAAGGTGAGCTAAAAGTTAAAATATACCACACAAGACAAACACTCAAGATCGAATCAGCAGGAGGCAACGATACTTACACAGTCCTTGCACTTCCGACAAGTTCGCGATGGACTTGTCTACAAGCTCCAAATCGGGATTTTTCGATTCCCTGTTCTCATCAACATACTTTTTAGACTTCCCTGCCATGCTCAAGTTCCCAGTTGTTCTATATAAGATCGCTAGTGACTAATTTGTTCACCAAACTTCACTGATGTCCCGTTTTGGAAGAAATCAAAACCGGAAATGCCTTGCAACAGCTTTATTATCAAATACATCCGAGGTATGTAGTACCTTGTGAAAATTACATGGAAATGAAGTATATGAAGTATATTCCATTTGATTTTGAAATAATGAATATATTATGAAATGAATTTATACTGAACACTTCTAGATATTTAATATCAGACTCTAAACTGTCTTCCTGATTAAAAAAATATCTTTTGCGGAACGATATAATTTGTTCCGAACTACATTCAAGATGTCAGCGCCCATGATCTTTAGATCTACCCAAAGTTGAAGAAGGAAAAACTTAACATCGTTTTGCGAGACAAGGGTTTTAACAATGGTAATACTAGCTGACAATTAGATGTTTACGTGTCAATCATTATTTTCACTTGGTTAGTTGTGTTGTCAAAAAATCATCCCTGAAAGTTGAGGCATGGTTTCCTTTTTTTTTTTTATATGTCACCAGTTTTGACGGATGTTACCTTACAAAACAAATTTACAATAGGCCTAGTTGATTACATTCCCTTGCTTTACGTACACTGTAGCTTATAACCCTTCATCCGACTTACAGCTAATTCAGCGATGTGATTCATTGTCACTGATGAAATAAATTTCATAATGGATAAACTTTTATGTAACTTAAATTGTTAGTGTTAGGTGATATATATATATATGCAAATTGTCATGGAAATCAAAAGATCTATTTTCATTATCATAGTGCCGGTATCATTTTGAAAAAAAAATCAGACTAATGGTCTTCATAGTTCAATGAAATTATGTTAAACTCGTGAAACCAGAAGTGCGAACTGAAGTAATTCCTATCACTGTATACGTACCGTTCAACCGTTAAATAGTGAAGTTTTGGTCTATTTTCAGAAATTTGATTATTCAATTTTACCTCAAACTCTGCTGTTGAACTATTTTTCTTAAAGAATGGCTACTTTCTATGATCAGAGTTCTTTATAGTGCCTAAGAGCATTATTTGGAAGATTGAAATGCCTCCCTATATGCCAAAAATGACTGTGTTATATAATTTACAGCCGCCATTTGCGTTTCAAGGTAAAAAAAGAATTGACATTTATGCTTTTATAAAGTAAAATCTGGTCAAACAAGTGCTCACACCACCTGCTGTAGACACTTCTGACCATAACCAGAGACATGCCACAACAGCATGGTTAGTTTGTGCAATAAGTTTGATCTACTGGTACATGAGCTTTATTTGTTCTGCTGAAACTTGCATTTTACGCTTGTTTTGGCGAAATTAGTAGGTAGCTTACAAATTAAATGTCAAAATCAAGACCCATAGATAGCCATGACATATTATTAACAATTGTTCAAGTTACTTCTGTTTAATTGAAACAGTATGGTGATTTTTAATCTGGAAAAATATCACTTGATTTACTATTTAGATGAACCATAAAAACAAAACAAAAATTGGAATCGGAAAGTGTCACTTTACCACCATTTTTGCCCTAAATAATGATCGCTCCCTACAGAGATAATGTAAAAAAAAAAAGGTGACGAAAGTGACGGAGTGTCTGCGGATCAACACTGTTACGTTGTATCAATTTTTCCATCTATAAGCTTGAGAGGAATTTATGCCATACCATGATGTCCAGCGTCTGTCTGTCAACAATTACCTTGTAAACGTGAGAACTTGAGTAAATATCAAATAAGTTTGATGAAACTTTGTATGCAGTTAGATATCATCAAGATCATGAATGAGATCGAAAATGGGAAATATTGGACAGTAACATAAAGAGTTATTGCCCTCTGTAAAAATATTATTATAAGACCTTGTGAACGCGATAAATGGAGTAAAGAACAACAAAGCTTGGTGAAACTTTGTATGTAGATATATATCAACAAGATCTCTGACGAGTTCCAAAAATTGGAAATTATTAAACAGTTTTTTACAGAGTTATTGCCTTTTGTAATAATATTATTATTAGACCTTGTGAACACAATAACTGGTGGAAATATTAACCAAGTTTGATGAAACTTTGTATGTAGCCATAAATTGACGTCACAAGATCTCCGTCGACTTCAAAAATGGGAATTACACGACAGTAACTTATAGAGTTATTGCCCTTTGTAATAATATTATAATTGGACCCTGTGAGCAAGATAACAGTAAACTTTATTAAATATCAACCAAGTTTGATGAAACTTTGTATGAAGCCATATTATATCGACAAGATCTCGGATGAATACAAAAATGGGAATTATTCAACTTTAATTGACAGAGTAATTTTCCTTTGTAATAATATTATTGACCTTTGTGAACATGAAAACTGGAGTAAATATCAATCACATTTGATGAAACTTTGTATGTAGCCATATATCGACAAGATCTCATTCGAGTTTGAAAATGGGAATTGTTTGACAGTAATTTACAGAGTTACTGTCCTTTGTATTAATATCATTATGAAGAAATTTTTTTGGTTCACCTGGGATGAAGGTTTATCTTTTTAAAACGCTACAAGTCCAGAATAACTCGATGAATTTTGATGAAATTTGATCTGAAGAATTATTTGCATGGTGTATAAATGGAGGAATTGACACCCCCTATGGACCTCTAGTTTTTATTACTGTACAAAGTACGCTTCAATGCACATGCATATTTTCCCATAAACACTGTAAAGAGTTCAGCTTTCATTTGTCATTTGTGTACCTTGCCAAAAGTAATATTGTATTTTAAGTTTTAGAATGTGTTATATATACTGAAAATGAAATAACATTGAACTTTATACATGAAATTAGTTTTGTGTATTACAGTCTAGACTGGAATGTGTGTCAGTCTTAGAAGGTCACCAGGACCGGGTGTGGTGTGTCAAGTGGAACCCCTCTGGAACTATTTTGGCTTCATGTGGGGGTGATAAGACTGTCCGCATCTGGGGCCTAGAGGGGGACAAGTGGGTATGTAAGACAGTTCTAGAAGATGGCCACCAGAGAACAGTCAGGTCTGTTGCGTGGTCTCCATGTGGGAACTATCTATCTACTGCAAGTTTTGATGCTACCACAGGGATCTGGAGTCGCAAAGAGGGAGAATTTGAGTGTATAGCTTCTCTTGAAGGTCATGAAAATGAGGTCAAGTGTGGGGCATGGTCTCCAGGTGGCAGCCTCCTGGCAACATGTAGTCGTGACAAAAGTGTGTGGATATGGGAAGGTAAAAACTTTAAATAATTTTTCATTGATACAATAATCCATCCAAGATTTAATTCATCAAATGATCTATAATAGGGATAAAGACCTTTTCGAGGAGCATTGCTCAAATAGATTTCCACATGCATGAAATAGTCATAAGGTAATGACACTTATGAATGTATTTGCTCTGATCATGACAGAGCCATACTAACAATTACAAAATTGTGACACTGTGGATTGATATAATATGCACTATATTAAATATTAACATTGTGTTGTATTGACAGTGACAGAGGATGAGGAGTATGAGTGTGCCAGTGTCCTGAGTTCCCATACCCAAGATGTAAAGTGTGTTACCTGGCACCCAAACAAGGAGATCCTTGCCTCCTGTAGCTATGACAACACCATCAAACTCTTCAAGGAGGACACTGATGACTGGACCTGCTTTGCCACCATGGAATCCCATGATTCCACCGTATGGAAAATATGCTTTGATAAATCTGGATCGAGACTTGCATCCTGTAGTGATGACCAGACATTGAAGATATGGCAGGAGTACCCCCCAGGTAACACGGAGGGAGTGGCTACCACTGGTACTGATCCAACATGGAAATGTGTGTGTACCCTTTCCGGATACCATAACCGTGTCATCTACGATTTAGACTGGTGTCACCTGACTGGTCACATAGCTACAGCATCTGGAGATGATGCTATACGGGTTTTTGTGGAGGAACCGAATTCTGACAAAAATCAGCCTGATTTCCGACTGGAAGTGACAGTTAACAAAGCCCACAGCCAGGATGTGAATTCTATTTCATGGCACCCTAAGGACCCTCAGTTACTAGCTTCCTGTAGTGATAATGGGGAGGTTAAATTGTGGAAATACTCAAAAGGCTGAATTTTTAATCTATTCTTCATATGGTCATTAGGATTCATTAAGATTCTTTATTCCCCAGCACCATCAATAATGTTTATAAAATAGTTTTGCTGGTATGTTTTGCTGTAACTATAATAAAATGGCTTTAGTGTTGAAGGTACAGTGCACTTTAACATGAATAGCTTGAACATTAGAAAAATCTATTTTGATTGTGACTGTCCAAGAATAATTAAATAATGCACTGCTTAGACTGACCATTTTGTAGCAGGATTGATCTTGCTAAACTGTGTATTGTCTCGTAGTATTGTAGTTACCTCACTGATGACAACAGTCAAGATGAATGTATGTGTCTTAATATGCAGAGCTACATTATGTTCAGTTGAAATATAAAATGGACAGATGAAAGATATTTTGATTGACAGGGACAGGTCACATCTGCATGTATGATTGAATATGCAACAGATGGTCAGACTGCCTGTATGTGTTCATAATAGACTTATATAATATAAATTTGTAAAAAAAAATGTGATAATACAAGCTTTTGAGGAAAATAGACTTCAAAAAGGATTAACAATGCTTGTGATTTGTTCATAAATGGTTCGATACATGATGGCAGTACATTTTGAGAAATGTTAAAGAGTTTTATATGTCACGAAGAAAGAATCTTCAATTCAAGATTGAAATTTATTGTCAGGAAAAAGCAGCTTAATTGATATCCCAGTTCTATCCCAACAGTTAAAAATAAAGTTATTACTGATTATCCACATTAACTGTTAACCATTAACTTAATTTTGTTGTCTATATTTGAATCCCACAGAGACTTGACACCAATTCCAATCTGTCGGACGATGTGTCTTATATATGTGATATACTGATATACTGTCTTGCTTTAAATCAGAATAAGTATGATTATGTTTATGATTTTAATAACATTCAAATAAAATCATTCACAGTTATTAAAATTTGTATACAATTCTTTTTTTTCAAACAAAAGTTTTCAGCAACATTTGGATTGTGGAGGATGGTATGGTAAATATTAGCTGCGATAACGTACGTAGCTCTGGACGACGGACGAACAATTTCTGACAGATGGTCGTGCCGGAGAGCAGTGTAGGCAGGGTATGAATATTCGTTCTAGGTAAATATTAGTCCTGAAAACGTTAGGAAACACAACTACTGGTGATTTTATCATTTTGAATACATGTATTTATAAATACTAAGTCAGTATATATAAGGTGAGAACAGGCAAGCGATCACTCGTACACCTTTATCAGACCCTGTATATGAAAAACGAAACCTGGGATGAGCAATAGATGCTGAACTTGCAGTCTGATCAAAATCAGCAGTTACATGGCTATATTGACTACGTACTTTGGCTATGGACCTCGCCGGCCCATGCCTCCATCATACAGATAACAGTGACTCTAACCCCTGCTCATGAACCTCGAGCCAGTGCTTCCCAATACCTCAACAAGCCTGTCATCCCTCATTGACCAGTCCAACAAGACCTGACACACATAAATGGCAATGTGGAGGTGAGTAATGAAACAGAGTATCTGGTTAGTCACTGTTTGATATAATACATGTATGACCATTATGTTTTAACATTAATTGAAAATTTGAGATAAAATTTAAAATAATTGAAAAGTGTTAATCATCCATGAAATGTTGATCATTTAACTGAAGAACTGACAAGAAGTGATAAAAGGAATAAGATTTTAAAGCGTAGTACGTAGTAAACATAGCCAAGTAACAGCTGATTTTAATCAGATAGCTTAACTTAAATTTTTCAAAATTAGGTCACTTTGACCTACCTTTGAAAAAATTCCCACAGATCCATGAAAATTGACATCTTGGATGAGCAATAAATGCTGAACATGAATGTTACAAAATTAGGTCACAGTGACCTACTTTTCTAAACATTGCCATAGGACAATGACACTTGATATCTGGGATGAACAATAGATGCTAAACTTGCACTTTGCAAAATTATGTCACAGTGACCTACTTTTCTAAATGTTGCCATATGACAATGATAATTACCATCTAGGATGAGCAATAGATGCTGAACTTGACTTTTGCAAAATTAGATCACAGTGACCAATGACATATTGCCATAGGTCATTGAAAATTGACATCTGGAAGGAGTAATAAATGCTGAACATGAATTTTGAAAACTTAGGTCACTGATCCTTTCTCGAATCTCTCAACAATTAAAACAATTTGTTTTTGTTGACAAAATGATAAATCAAGAAACCATTCACTGAACATCAGTTAACTGGACCATCGTGCTACGAGGGCATTGGCCTCTTGTTTGACCAATCTCTGTCCTATTTGGACATTACCCTTCTTCCATTTAATGGCGCTTAACTCCAAACTTCCTAACCCATATTGTTTGTCTTCCCTTTGTGGATTATGTAGACCAATTAGATAAGATTCCATGCAGTCGTCCTAGATTTGTAGCATTTCAAAGTGAAAAAAAAAAAAGAAATCAGACGGGAGTGATGTCGCACTTCGGCATCATTTCTCATAGGCTAGCTCTCATGGCCAGCAGAGCAAAACAATGCGCTAGCGATCTTTTGATGTACTGCCATGGATTTTTATGAAACATTTCAGGAGTATTTAAAATATTAAATATATACCTTATTTGGTAGAAAACAGAGACGTACTTCTCAACAAGAATTACGCGTATTTATATGTGATTAGTTTTAAGCAAACATTTAAATTTAGCTACAGCAGAAATGTTGAATTTCGTAAAACCAGTATTTCTCAATATTCACTCATTTAAACGAAAAATACACGGAAGAAATTATAGAAATTCACGTTATTTAAAGGGTGTGTTTAGATGTCCAAACTAAAATGTAAACTAGACTTCAGGTTTCTTTTGAATACCACAGATAGAATCTAAAATGTCAACGCCCACATTCCCTGCATCCCGAATTGCCTGTCACTGGACCATACATTCTAGATGCTATGTCTATTTTGTAATCTGACTATATACCAAGTTTGAGGTTTGGACATAACTTTTTGTACAACGGATCTAAATGCAAAACTTAAAGTGAAATGTATTGCTGACGACGACACCGGAACAGAAACACCGTAGTCTTGCTTTCGCAACTTTGGTCCCAGTTAACACAAGAGTAGTGATTATTCAGATATCCTCAAACTGACTTAAATGGTGAAATATTAGTAGTTATAAACAAATATTAACAAGCTGATCATTTAACCACGTCAATGATATTCCCTGTGGATATTTAGAGATCTTGGACTAGTATTTTTAGTTATTGACCACTATCAGAACCACGCCCCCACAATGACACGACTTTAGATGTAATATGTGTCTTTACATGTTCTAGAACTTACATACACCGACATTTTTATCGGGAATCAAACAGATTGTTATCGGCTGTACAAATATTATGACGAAGTTCCCATTGATCTCTGCTAAACTGCGATATCTATAGATAAACTTTTGCATCCACACGTGACTGGGAGGTCAAATGTAGACTTAAATATATTGCTGAACAGATCATAGTACAATAGAAGAGGAATAAAAACAGCGATCTTCTTTTTTTTTATCAAAAAGTGACGCCATAAGTGTGCTTTTCACATCCGCTCAATTCTCAAGATAACCTCAACATCTCAGCCGAATTATTATGTAGTATAAATCTTGTTTTAAAAGGCACCAAATGATACAAATCAGTCATCATATGTCCATATTACACCATGAACACGGTCAACAGTTTGATTGTTTCCCCGTTTCCCACGTTGGACCGACACGAGTCTTTGTGTCCGGGTTATGTCACTTTGGACCGACGCGGGTTTTATTGTCCAGGTTGTGTCCACTTTGGACCGACGCGGGTCTTAGTGTCCAGGTTATGTCACTTTGGATCGACGCGGGTCTTAGTGTCCTGGTTGTGTCCACTTTGGACCGACGCGGGTCTTAGTGTCCAGGTTATGTCCACTTTGGACCGACGCGGGTCTTAGTGTCCAGGTTGTGTCCACTTTGGACCGACGCGGGTCTTAGTGTCCAGGTTATGTCCACTTTGGACCGACGCGGGTTTTATTGTCCAGGTTGTGTCCACTTTGGACCGACGCGGGTCTTAGTGTCCAGGTTGTGTCCACTTTGGACCGACGCGGGTCTTAGTGTCCAGGTTATGTCCACTTTGGACCGACGCGGGTCTTAGTGTCCAGGTTATGTCCACTTTGGACCGACGCCGGTCTTAGTGTCCAGGTTGTGTCCACTTTGGACCGACGCGGGTCTTAGTGTCCAGGTTGTGTCCACTTTGGACCGACGCCGGTCTTAGTGTCCTGGTTGTGTCCACTTTGGACCGACGCGGGTCTTAGTGTCCAGGTTATGTCCACTTTGGACCGACGCGGGTCTTAGTGTCCAGGTTGTGTCCACTTTGGACCGACGCGGGTCTTAGTGTCCAGGTTGTGTCCACTTTGGACCGACGCGGGTCTTAGTGTCCAGGTTGTGTCCACTTTGGACCGACGCGGGTCTTAGTGTCCAGGTTATGTCCACTTTGGACCGACGCGGGTCTTAGTGTCCAGGTTGTGTCCACTTTGGACCGACGCGGGTCTTAGTGTCCAGGTTATGTCCACTTTGGACCGACGCGGGTCTTAGTGTCCAGGTTATGTCCGCGTCACACCGATGTAGGCCGTAGTATCCAGGTTGTGTCCACTTTGGACCGACGCCGGTCTTTGTGTCCAGTTTATGTCCGTGTTAGACTGAGATAGGTCACAGTTCGTGTTCTTGTTCGGTACTTCAAGAAAAAGTAGAAGTAGTTATCCGGGAAACACATTTGTCAAGGATTTAGGATGGAAACGATTTAATTTGTCTAATATGCCTGAAACATTCTTTTTCATTAATTATTCAGGTACCCCTCGCTGTCCGTTATATTGTTATTTTAAAAACTTTCTGATATGTATTCCGGATGAAATATTCAGTTCAATTTATTGGGATTGTTGATCAACTAGCAATGATGAATTGAGGCAATGCTATTCAAATGACACGAAAACAATGGTAGCGAACGGCGAGTCATCATCGTCGGTGACAGCAAATGTAGACACATGGAGGAGCAAATCCCTGAACTTGCCTCAGGAAGTACATATCATCTAAAGTTTATTTACAAAGGAGATACATCGTCATCTGATACTGAACTCGAGAGGATACTGCACGATACCGTGAGAATCTCGAATCTGATCCTACCGATATGGTTCGGTACCTGCGAATTAATGGGGAAATGGTAGATATGTAAACACTGACAGCGGAGAATCGGCGGGATGTGTACCAACAAGATACCAATAACTAAAAATTTTATTTTAAGGAGAATCAACGGGGCTATTGTGTTGTCTTAGGACATTCTATATGTATGCATTAGAGTTTTGAACCAAAACAAAGGTCAATATTTTGAAACCAACGATGGAATTGTAATCATATTAAACCAATAAATGGACTCTAAACCTAGAAATAGAACTTAGAACAGTGACACTCAAGTACCAAGCTCACCACGGTACGTGATAATGAGACACAATTAAAACATCGAGGAATTATTTAAATTAATGAGATGCACCATATGTATAACGAACTGTCTACAAGTTCCTGGCGGAAGAAAAATGCGCGAATTCTCTCGTGTAAGGTGAACGACAGTGTAATCATATTTTCTAACTAAAACAGTATGAAACATCTTTGGCAAGTCTGTACTCAAAACAACAGCTAGATTCGAGATACTGCAGGATGAAATGAACCAAATAGAATCTGAACTAGTCTACTATTTAATTAACAAACATGTTGAGGAAGAAGTACACCACTGGACAGTACCACTTATAGTTAGCAAACATGTTCGAGGAAGAAACTTGTACAACACAGGGAAAAGAAATACAACGAGAAGTAAATCAACAGATCTCCAACAATCTATCTCAACAAGTTAGAGATGAAAGCTTTCTGGATGTAGCATTTAATCTCCCGGAAACCAATATGGTAACAGGAGAGATGAGGAGAATGGAAGACACGGAAGCACTCAGAATGATCCTCGACGAACTGGAGATTAATGTAGGAATACCATCGGCCATTAGATTAGGGGAATCACACAAAACAAGACCACTTAAAATCTTCAAAGACAGATACTTCTCTAAGCGATCAATACAACCTGCTCCATGTGTAAAAGGGCGATCAATAGTGAACGTCTAACGACCAGACAAAGAATGGAAAACAAAAAGGAGACAAGAAAGAAAAAGACAGATACAACAGAAATCCAACAAAAATTCCATAAGAACACTAGATATATGTTTTAGGGGAGTTAGAAACGTAGGTGATGGCCCAGACACAATATCATCAACAAGTACCAATGAGTTTGCAGAGGAAACAACAAGAATTTATCCTGACCGATAACCAGAAGCAGACGCATGTGCTGACATCAACAAATTAGTGAAATTGTCTGACGGTTAGCAACTTATGTTCAAAATTCAGAAATGTAAACATGTACATCCAGGAACAGAAACAACGGACACTGGAACTACAAAATGGGCAATACTCTTATCCATAAAGAGAGAAACACCTGGGCGTCATAATAGGAAAAAAAACTTACAGTTTACAAGTCGCATTCAAACACCTGTTAATAAAGTCAACAGGGCACTTGGAGTCATAAAACAGAAGTTTTCACTACTCGAAAAATAAACCCTGCTGTAACCTTTATTTCCGTAGAGAATGGCCAAAGACGTCCTACCAAATTGTGTGTCCGTGTGAGACAGGGATAGGCCATATACTGAGATAGGCCGTGCACATCCGTGTTGACATTGTTGTGTCCGCGTGCGTAAGACTGAGATACGTCATATACATGTTATGTCCGCGTAAGACTGAGATACGTCATAT